>NC_069502.1:335292435-335592435 GCF_027579735.1 Bombina bombina
CATGTGACAGCCATCAGCCATTCACAAATGCATACACACTTATTCTTGCACATGCTCAGTAGGAGCTGGTGACTCAAAAAGTTTAAATATAAAAAGACTGCACATTTTGTTAATAGAAGTAAATTGGAAAGTTGTTTAAAATGGCATGCTCTATCTCAATAATGAAAGTTTTATTTTGATTGAGTGTCCCTTTAATCAACATTTTAACCCATTTAATTACTAAATAGATAATTGATGGTGCCTAGCTTATTTCTCTTGCTGGACGCATAAATATGCTACCTGGTTCCCCTAAATATCATAGAATCAGTTTATTACTATTGGTTTGATCTAACCATAGGCTCCCAAAGCTAGGATCTCCCCAGAGATCACTACTGCTTGAAAGTTAACTTACCTTTCCACTTTTATATTAACTTGCATCCATTAGAAATAGAGGTATATCATATGGGATCCAAAAGCGGTCCTCTACTGTTCATGGTTGTCTTCTGAAGCTTTATACACTCTGTGGTATAGTGAGGTCCAAAAGTGGCCTCAGATTCCATTTAGAGGACATACAGTTCAACTGGCAAGCATGATGTATACTGATATCTTTTAAACAATGCAATATAACTATGTTTTGTATATTTTGGCTAATCCAATATTGAATGTATAATTTAAAACAACTTCTGTATATGGAATTTACTTAAATGCATTGTTTATGTGCCGTGAATTAAACCGCAATAAAAAAAGGGACAGTGGTTACACTACCTGGACAGGGCAGAAAAAGGAAGTGTCACGCCGCTCTGGCTGTTGCCAGGGACGCGGCGCTTGCTGCTCTGGCCGTTGCCAGGGGAAGAGTCGGCTCCTGTGTGCGTGTGGCGGTGACGTAATCGATGCAGTCTCTTCTCCTCTGAAGCCGGTCAGGATCTCCTGTGGCGCGAATCCTGTGCTTATTTAAGTTGCTCACTTTGTACCTATCACTGCCCAAGTATAGGTGTTACTGTGTGCACTCCTGGGTGCTTTTATCTTTATGTGCTGGCTTGATAACGTTACTGAACTCTGCCTGTCTGACTACTCTGTTTGCTTAACCCCTAAAGTACTGGATTGCCATAACATTACTGAACTCTGTCTGTCTGACTACTCTGCTTGCTTAACCCCTAAAGTACTGGATTGCCATAACGTTTCTGAACTCTGCATGTCTGACTACTCTGCTTACTTAACCCCTAAAGTACTCGATTGCCATAACGTTACTGAACTCTGCCTGTCTGACTACTCTGCTTGCTTAACCCCTAAAGTTCTGGATTGCCATACTGTTGCTGCCTGTTTCCGGTCCCTCTATTGGTTTATCCTTGAACTGACATACCGCTGGATTTCCCTCCTGTTGCCGCCAAAGACTACCCTGCCTACTGTGAGAACCGCTTACTTCATTTTGCAAACTTTCTCTGCTCTAGGTTATTCCCTATCATTTCAGCTTGATGCCGGGATAAGAAGACTACTGGCCAAGTTTGGTCTGATAGTGGAATATCCCACGAGCATTACAGGAAGCTATGGACGGCTGAAACCAGATTTCGGAAAAGCCAGGTTGAGAAAAACCCTCAAGTGATTTCAAAAGACCTGCAGCAAGACTTGATGGCAACAGGCACTGAGGTTTTAGTTTGCACAGTAAGGCGTGTGCTAAACACAGAAGGTTTCCATGCCAGAACTCCAAAATGTACACCACTACTGACCCAAAAGCACAAGAAAAGTTGGCTCCAATATGCTCAAAATCATATAAATAAGCAACATATGATTTATAGAGTGATGAACCAAAACTGGAACTTTTCGGCTCAATGGATCAGCGGTATGTCTGGAAGAAGAAGAATGACGCATACGCTGAGAAGAAAACTCTGCCTACAGTTAAGCATGGTGGTGGCTCGGTGATGCTCTGGGGCTGCTTTGCATCCTCTGGCACTGGAAACTTGCAGCGTGTCTGTCAGGGTGCCAGGAATCAGACTGAGATGAGAAGTGCAAAAATATTCACACCTTTATTAATAGCAAAAAATAATAAAAAGTCCACAAGTCAAATAACAAGCCAGGAGTCAAAACTAGAGCTGGTAGTCAGACAAGCCGAGTCAGTAGCCAAAGTGAGTAGTCAGACGAGCCGGAATCAGGAACAAGGAGAACAGCAGAGTCAGGAACAAGCCAGGGATCAGGAACCAGGAGGGACGTCCAACAGCCAGGTAATACACAGGAGCTCTCACAAACAGGTCTGAGACAATGCAAGGGCAAAGCATACTGAACAAAGGCCCTTTAAATAATAAGTGATGACATCACAATTCTGAGACTGCATCCTGTCTCACATGGATGATGTAAACCAGTCTGGCCATAAAAGGAAGTACAGGAAGTGAGCAGCATCTCCCAGAATGTACCAAAGTCAGCAAGAGAGGTGAGTAAATGGCTGCCAGCAGTACATGGCAAACAAGTCAGGAAAAACCCTGACAGTACCCTCCCCTCAACGACCCCTCCCCTGCAGGAGGACAAAAGGCTTATTGGGGAAACGGGCATGGAAGGCACGGAGGAGGGCGGGAGCATGAACATCAGAGGAAGGAACCCATGAACGCTCCTCTGGACCGTAGCCCCTCCAATGTACCAAATACTGTACGCGGCCCCTGGACATACGAGAGTCAATAATGCTGCTGACCTCATACTCCTCATGGTTGTCAACAATGATAGGACGGGGACGAGTCAACACAGTGGTAAACCGATTACAAACCAATGGTTTCAAGAGGGAGACATGAAAAACATTGGAGATGTGCATTGCAGGAGGAAGGTCAAGAGCGTAGGCCACAGGATTGACCCGTCGGAGTATTTGAAAAGGACCAACATAACGGGGAGCCAGTTTATTGGAAGGCACATGAAGGTTCAAGTTGCGGGAGGACAGCCAAACTCTCTCACCAACCTGGTAGGAAGGTGCAGGCAGACGCCTACGATCAGCCTGGAACTTTTGGCGCTGCATAGGACGATGAAGGCAATCCTGAATCTGCACCCACGTGGAACGGAGTTGCCGGAGATGCTCCTCCAAAGCCGGAATACCCTGAGACATGAATGAATCGGGCAACAAGGATGGTTGAAACCCATAATTCGCCATGAATGGGGATAACTTGGAGGAAGCATTAATAGCACTATTACGAGCAAACTCTGCCCAAGGTAACAGTTCAGACCAATTATTGTGCTGATCTGAGACATAGCAACGGAGGAACTGTTCCAGAGCTTGATTAGACCGTTCCGCAGCCCCATTGGATTGAGGGTGATATGCCGAGGAGAAGGAGAGCTGGATCCCCATTTGAGCACAAAAGGAACGCCAAAATCTGGAGACAAACTGGCTACTCCGGTCCGACACTATCTCCTTGGGTAACCCATGTAAACGGAAGACCTCACGGGCAAAAATTGAAGCAAGCTCCTGAGCGGTAGGCAACTTCTTCAAGGGAATGCAATGTGACATTTTAGAAAAACGGTCAACCACCATAAGGATAACAGTATTGCCATTGGAAACAGGGAGCTCAACAATGAAGTCCATGGAAAGATGTGTCCAAGGACTCTCACCATTAGCAATAGGTTGAAGAAGACCCACAGGAAGACATTGAGGAGTCTTATTCTATGCACAAACTGAGCAGGAGGCAACATACGCAGCAACATCAGAACGAAGACCTGGCCACCAGAATTGTCGAGTGACAGACCAAATCATTTGGTTCTTGCCTGGGTGACCTGCGGCTTTAGGATAGTGGTAAGTGTGCAAACGTTTAGTTCGAAGATTCTCAGGAACAAAACACTTACCACTAGGTTTCTCAGGAGGTGCATTGGTTTGTGCAGCCAGGATCTCCTCTCCCAAGGGAGAAGACAAATTAGTACATATGGTAGCCAAAATATGGTTAGGAGGTATAACAGGAGTAGGTACAGACTCCTCCTTGGACAGAGGTGAAAATTGTCGAGAGAGGGCATCAGCCCTAACATTCTTACTACCAGGCAGGTAGGAGACCACATAATTAAACTGAGACAAAAATAGCGCCCATCTGGCCTGTCGGGGCAACAAACGTTTTGCTTCAGATAGATAAGTTAAATTCTTGTGGTCAGTAAGAATGAGCACTGGCACGGTAGTACCCTCGAGAAGATGCCTCCATTCTTTGAGTGCCAAAATTATGGCCAGTAATTCCCTGTCGCCAATTTCATAATTGCACTCCGCTGGAGACAATTTCTGAGAGAAGAAACCAAATGGATGCAAGGAACCGTCAGGTGTAGGACGTTGAGACAAGAGAGCACCTACTCCAGTCTCAAGAAGCATCGACCTGGAGCAGCAGCAAAGGCAGTCTTAAGACTATCAAAGGCCTTAATGGCAGTAGGTGACCAATGGAGTGGATCATTCTCTTTACGGGTCATGTCTGTGATAGGTTTGACCAAGGAAGAAAAGTTTTTAATAAACTTTCTATAGTAATTGGCGAACCCCAAAAAACGTTGAATAGCCCGAAGACCAACTTGGAGAGGCCACTGCAGAACTGCAGATAACTTGCCAGGATCCATGGAGAACCCTGCAACATAGATAACATAACCTAGGAAGGTTACTTGAGTCTGATGGAACTCACATTTCTCAAGTTTACAAAACAGGCCATTCTCACGTAGTCTCTGAAGAACCCGTATAACATCAGAACGATGAGCCTCAAGTGTGGGTGAGTGTATGAGGATGTCGTCTAAGTACACCACAACACACTGTTGCAACATATCTCGTAGGACATCATTAATAAATTCCTGGAAAACAGCAGGAGCATTACATAGGCCAAAGGGCATTACGAGATACTCATAATGCCCGCTCCTGGTGTTACATGCTGTTTTCCATTCGTGACCCTCCTTGATCCTAACAAGATTGTACGCTCCTCTCAAATCAAGCTTAGTAAAGACCGTAGCTCCCTTGAGGCGGTCAAAGAGTTCCATAATGAGCGGAATAGGGTAAGCATTCTTAATGGTAATACGATTAAGACCCCTATAATTGATGAATGGTTTTTACTCGCCACCCTTTTTTCTTCACAAAGAAGAAGCCAGCCCCTGCAGGAGAGCAGGATTTGCGGATGATCCCCCGCGACAGAGCATCGGAATAATACTCCTCCATAGAACAATTCTCTGCAACAGACAGAGGGTAAACCCGGCCCCGAGGAGGAATGGCTCCGGGTTGCAGGTCTATGGCACAATCGTAAGACCGGTGAGAAGGCAACGTACCGGCACGCACCTTGTCAAAAACGTCTAGGAACTCTCTTTACTCCTCTGGCAATTGAGATACTGAAGAAGTGCACAAGACTTTAACTGGTTTCTGAAGACAAGTGGAAATACATTGCGGAGACCATGACAAAAATTTCGGACCTGCGCCAGTCGAGACTGGGATTGTGCTTTTGGAGCCAGGGATAACCCAGAACAACCGGAAAATGCGGAGAGTTTATCACCTGGAACTGGAGGGTTTCAAAATGGAGAGCCCCAACAGCCATGGACAACGGAGCGGTTTCGTGAGTAACGAGTGCGAAAGCACTGTCAATGAAATAGCCCGCAGCACCGGAATCAACAAGAGCCTGGGTGACTATGGAGTCGTCCACCCAGGAAAGGACAACCATGACCAAAGGTTTCTTCTTTAGCGGTTCCGGGGACAAGGATAAACCACCTAAGGTCTGCCCCCAACAGGACCTTAGGTGTGAGCGTTTCCCGGCCGTGTAGGATAAGACTTCAAAAGGTGGCCCTGTAAACCACAATAGAGGCAGAGCCCCTCCCTCCTCATAAAGGCCCTCTCCGCCGCGGAGAGATGTGTGAATCCCAACTGCATCAGCTCAGCAGCACCTGGTGACTCGGGACCAGGAGGCATGGGAGGAGAGGGAGGCATGGGTGGGAACGAACACGTAGGAGACAACGGTACAGGAGGCTTCCGCAAGCGCTACTTGAAAGAAGGCCTCTCACTTAGTCTGATGTCAATTAGGATCAAAAAAGACACCAATGCCTCAAGATCTTCTGGTAAATCTCTGGCAGCAACTTCGTCTTTAATTGCATCAGAGAGCCCATGAAAGAAGGCGGCAACAAGGGCTTCATTGTTCCAGCCTACCTCTGCTGCAAGCGTACAGAACTCAATGGCATACTGAGCAACAGATCTTGTACCCTGCTGAATGGACATGAGTCGTTTAGCAGCAGAGGAGGAACGAGCTGGAACATCAAATACACTTCGAAAGGAGGCCACAAATTCAGGGTAATTTGAAATCACAGGTTTATTAGTCTCCCACAAGGGATTAGCCCAGGCAAGAGCTGTGTTAGAGAGTAACGAGATGGGAAATCCCATCTTAGCTCTGTCAGAGGGAAACGCCTGAGGTAACATCTCAAAGTAAATGCCCACCTGGTTCAAAAACCCTCTGCACTGATTAGGATCGCCTCCATATCGCTGAGGTAGAGGTGCAGAAGCGGACATGCTCCTGGTAGGCATAGGTGCAGCAGTGGAAACAGGAGCAGCCATAACTTGTGGCAGACTTTGGTCCAAATGTGCAGTGCGAGTCAGCAGGGTTTGCAGGGCTAGTGCAAATTGATCCAAGCGGTGATCCTGTTCATCCATCCTGGAAATTATGGCAGGTAAAGGTGGATTATTATCACCATCAGGATTCATGGCCCTTGCGTAATGTCAGGGTGCCAGGAATCAGACTGAGACGAGAAGTGCAAAAATATTCACACCTTTATTAATAGCAAAAAATAATAAAAAGTCCACAAGTCAAATAACAAGCCAGGAGTCAAAACTAGAGCTGGTCAGACAAGCCGAGTCAGGAGCCAAAGCGAGTAGTCAGACGAGCCGGAATCAGGAACAAGGAGAACAGCAGAGTCAGGAACAAGCCAGGGATCAGGAACCAGGAGGGACGTCAGACAGCCAGGTAATACACAGGAGCTCTCACAAACAGGTCTGAGACAACGCAAGGGCAAAGCATACTGAACAAAGGCCCTTTAAATAATAAGTGATGACATCACAATTCTGAGACTGCATCTTGTCTCACATGGATGATGTAAACCAGTCTGGCCATAAAAGGAAGTACAGGAAGTGAGCAGCATCTCCCAGAATGCACCAAAGTCAGCAAGAGAGGTGAGTAAAATGGCTGCCAGCAGCACATGGCAAACAAGTCAGGAAAAACCCTGACAGTGTCGAAGGCAAGATGCCATCTGTGAGGAAGCTGAAGGTTGGGCGTCATTGAACCTGCCAGCAGGACAATGATCCCAAGCATACCTCAAATTCCACCAAGGCTTGGTTGCAGAGGAAGTCCTGTGAGATTCCACAGTGGCCATCACAGTCACTTGCCTTGAACACATAGAAAATCTCTGTTGGGTTTTGAAGAAGGCAGTTGCAGCCTGCAAACCCAAGAATATTACTGAACTGGAGGCTATTGCTCATGAGGAATGGGCTAAGATTCCTCTGTAATGCTGCTCATTTGCAGCAGGTCATAACAGCAAAAGGGTACTCTACTAAATACTAAAGATACTTGCCATGAAGGAGTTGAATAATTTTGAGGCTGCAGAATTCATTAAAAGTTGCATTTTCAGTCTAATTTTGGGAAACCACTTGAAGCATGCATTGTGTTGAGCTATTTAAATTGTTTTTGTTTGATTTGTTCATTGCAAACAGCTGAAAGTCTGTAAATTTTGACAATAAACCTGATTTGCAATGGAGGTTTCAATAATTTTTAATACAACTGTATATGTCTGTAAATACATAAAAATATAGTTGTATATACTGTATACATACATACACTTACATATTTGAACATGTACAGTATATGTATGTATCTTTATGTTAAATCCCTTTACATGCCCATGCGTGTGTATGCTGTAAAGAGTTGTGCAGTGTGTGTACATGTGTATGCTGTGTACATGTATGTGTAGTGTGGGTACATGTATGTGTAGTGTGGGTACATGTATGTGTAGTGTGTGTATATGTTGTGTGTGTGTGTGCGAGAATATATGTATACTGTGGGGAGAGAGAGAGGAGAGAGAGAGAGAGGAGAGAGAGAGAGAGAGAGAGAGAGGAGAGAGAGAGATAGAGAGAGAGAGATAGAGAGAGAGAGTTAAGTTCCATTTGCACTCGGTGGGTTTTCTTTCAACTTTTAATACAAGCGCAAGTTAACGTGGGAGCTTTATTGCCTCTGCGATAACTTTAATGTGCCACTTGTAATCTAGCCCAGATTGTCCAGTATTTGGAGAACAGCCGGCAACCCTATTCACAAATCATCCATAGATGTCTTTGTAATGTGTTAGAGTTCATAAACTATTAATAAACATTCTCCACATGGCATCCTAGTAGGGCCTCTGTAGATTTGTATTTCTATTGAAATGCCAAAGTTTGCTAGTTGTATATTACATACAGACTGAGTGCTGTTCAGTATTAAACATCAAAGAACTTCAAATAACTTAACACCTCATCGTCAACTATATTCCTATTATTTTTGCTTAGATCTGTAACAGAAAACAGCACCTGGTCCATGCCACATTTTCATGACAGAAGAATCAGAGATATGGGAAACTCTGAAAAAGGTTATTCCATTTCATTCATATCAAATAAAGGTGTCAGGGCAATTGAAACCAATTTGATTACACAGTGAGACTCAAAAACAAGTCATCAATAGCTTGAAACAATTTTAGTGACTTCAAGAGCCAAACTAAGAACTTTAAAAAAAGCAAATTCACACAGCTTGACTAAGGGCCGTGTGAGGTTTAAGCTATAAACCTTTGTTTAAACTATAAATGGTCCTGTTACCTCTTTTACACAGTTTAATCTGTACATATAGTTTCTAAATCTAAAGAAAAACATTTTGCAAACCATTAAACACATATAATGGGCCAGATTATGAGTGGAGCGCAAACAATAATGCGCAAGTTAACGCTCGTTGGGTTAGCGCATACTCAGAGCTGTGGCTAACAGTTTCTCAAAAAAAAGTGTCACAAAACATAAAAAATACATTACAAAGTACAGTTACACTTATAATAACAACATCTATTAAAAATTATTGGAGGGAAATTGCACACAATAGTTATAAGTGCTCAAAGATATGAGGTCTCAAGTGTTAGTGAAAAAAGGCAGGCAAATGGCTTTAACATTGAGATCTCTTCATGTCAGGTTAGCATGAGTTTGGGTTAGTGCGTGAGTAAGTGTCAAATAAAGTATATGCCTTTTTAATTATCCTTCACACAATAGAAGGTACAGCACTCGTCAGTCTTGAATTTCAAACATTTATGACATTTATTTCCAGAGCGGAAACAGTCGCTGATCCTAGCAGCGCTAGTCGGACAGCTGGGTCGAATGACTAGTGTTGCTAATTAATACAACAGCAGTGTCCTGCGGGTCACAAGCATTTTTTTGAAACAGTGTTTAAACCCTTTACGAGGGTTAATCACTTACGGCTAGATTACGTGTTTTGTGTTAAGCTGACAAAGCAGCGTTAACAGGTCCTAACGCTGCTTTTTCACTACCGCTGCTATTACGAGTCTTGTAGGTATAGGGGCACCGTACACTTGTTTGGCCTTACCGCAAACCGACTTTCGTAAACCCTTTTTTATGGAACTTCCATAGCGCCGGTATTACGAGTCTGTCCTGGGAGGCCAAAAAGTGAGCGGTACAGCCTCTACCGACAAGATCCGTAACCCATTCTAAAGTCAGTAGTTATGAGTTTTACACTACAACGCCGTAGCATAAAACTCATAACTAAAGTGCTAAAAAGTACACTAACACCCATAAACTACCTATTAACTACCTATTTACTATAATAACATTTTTAACCCCTAATCTGCCACTCCGGACATTGCCGCCACTAGAATAAACATATTAACCCCTAAACCGCCACACTCCTGCCTCGCAAACACTAGTTAAATATTATTAACCCCTAATCTGCCGCCCCTAACATCGCCGCCACCTACATTATATTTATTAACCCCTAATCTGCCGCCCCCAATGTCGTCGCAAGCTACCTACACTTATTAACCCTAATCTGCCGCCCCCAACGTCGCTGCCACTATATTAAATGTATTAACCCCTAAACCTAAGTCTAACCCTAACACCCCCTAATTGAAATATAATTTAAATAAATATAAATACAATTTCTATCATTAACTACATTATTCCTATTTAAAACTAAATACTTACCTATAAAATAAACCCTAAGCTAGCTACAATATAACTAATAGTTACATTGTAGCTAGCTTAGGGTTTATTTTTATTTTACAGGCAAGTTTGTATTTATTTTAACTAGGTAGAATAGTTATTAAATAGTTATTAACTATTTAATAACTACCTAGCTAAAATAAATACAAATTTACCTGTAAAATAAAACCTAACCTAAGTTACACTAACACCTAACACTACACTACAATTAATTAAATTACCTACATTAAATACAATTAAATAAATAAAATTAGCTAAATCACAAAAAAAACTAAACACTAAATTACAGAAAATAAAAAACAAATTACAGACTAATTACACCTAATCTAATAGCTCTATAAAAAAAAGAAAAAACCTAGCCTAAACTAAACTATCAATAGCGCTTAAAAGGGCCTTTTGAAGGGCATTGCCCCAAAGAAATCAACTCTTTTACCTGTAAAAAACAATACAAACAACCCCCACAACAGTAAAACCCACCACCCACACAACCAACCACCCCAAATAAAATACTAACTAAAAAAACCTAAGCTCCCCATTGCCCTGAAAAGGGCATTTGGATAAGCATTGCCCATAAAAATTATTGGAGGGAAATTGCACACAATAGTTAACTATTAGTTATATTGTAGCTAGCTTAGGGTTTATTTTATAAGTAAGTATTTAGTTTTAAATAGGAATATTATAGTTAATGATAGAAATTGTATTTAGATTTATTTAAATTATATTTCAATTAGGGGGTGTTACGGTTAGACTTAGGTTTAGGGGTTTATAAATTTAATATAGTGGTGGCGGCGATGTTGGGGGCGGCAGATTAGGGGTTAATAAATATAATGTAGGTGTCGGCGATGTTGGGGGCAGCAGATTAGGGGTTAATACATATAATGCAGGTGTCGGCGATGTCGGGGTGTAAGATTAGGGGTGTTTAGACTCGGGGTTCATGTTAGGGTGTTAAGTGTAAACATAACTTTTATTTCCCCATAGGAATTAATGGGGCTGCATTACTGAGTTTTACGCTGCTTTTTGGCAGCTGTTAGACTTTTTCTCAGCGGGCTCTCCCCATTGATGTCTATGGGGAAATCGTGCACGATTACGTACGACTAGCTCACCGCTGACTTAAGCAGCGCTGGTATTGGAGTGCATTAAGGAGCACAATTTTGCTCTACTCTCACTTCTTGCCTTTTAACGCCGAGTTTGTAAAAACCTGTAATACCAGCGCTGTAGGTAAGTGAGCGGTGAGAAAAAACTGCTCGTTTAAAAACTGCTAGTTTTATTGTTTAAAAAGATATATAACAAGTTTTCTACCCATTCCCCAGTTTTGCACAACCAACATTGTTATAATAATATACTATGACCTTTAAATCTCTAAATTTCTCACTGTTTCTAAGCTTCGCCTCTTATATCAGTGCATTTTATCAGCTTTTCACAGCTAGACATTGCTAGTTATATGCAATATAGATAATATGCTCACTCCAGTGGATTTATTTATGAAGCAGCGCTAATTGGCTAAAATGCAAGATTGTCAAAAGAACTAAGATAAGGGGGCAGTCTGTAGCAGCTTAGATACAAGGTAATCACAGAGGTAAGAAGTGTATTAATATAACAGTGTTGGTTATGCAAAACTGGGGAATGGGTAATAAAGGGATCATCTATCTTTTTAAACAATAATTTTTGGGGGTAGACTGTCCCTTTAAGTAGATTTCTATACAGTTTCCAAAAAAACTAAAGCATGCTAGAGACACACTAAATATAGTTTTTAAACATAGATACTACTGTACTTAAAGCAACATTAAACAAAAAAAAATCTATTATAAAAAAGTTTTTGCAAGAATAAATTTCAACAGTATTTTTTGTTAAGTAAGAGTAAGCACATGGTTTTGCACACATCATCCTTAAAGGGACAGTAAACATGTTATAACTGTAAGTGTAAACATTTTTAAAACAAATTAACATCTATTTGATAGAACTTTATTTTAGTTAAATTCTTTTTATTAACGTAGAATCTGTGCACAGTTCACAACATTTCCATATAATAAGCAATTGTAAAGACGTTCACATTTCACATTGAGAGGTACAGATTCAAACTATTCATTAAAACAGGTAATAACTAGGTATAACCAGAAATATTATAATAAATAACGAAGTAGCAGAATAGGGTATGTCCAGTCTCGGGGTACAATTTATAGTGGCACTTAGTAAAACATAATTTATGCTTACCTGATAAATTCCTTTCTTCTGTAGTGTGATCAGTCCACGGGTCATCATTACTTCTGGGATATTACTCCTCCCCAACAGGAAGTGCAAGAGGATTCACCCAGCAGAGCTGCATATAGCTCCTCCCCTCTACGTCACTCCCAGTCATTCGACCAAGGACCAACGAGAAAGGAAAAGCCAAGGGTGAAGTGGTGACTGGAGTATAAATTAAAAAATATTTACCTGCCTTAAAAACAGGGCGGGCCGTGGACTGATCACACTACAGAAGAAAGGAATTTATCAGGTAAGCATAAATTATGTTTTCTTCTGTTAAGTGTGATCAGTCCACGGGTCATCATTACTTCTGGGATACCAATACCAAAGCAAAAGTACACGGATGACGGGAGGGATAGGCAGGCTCTTTATACAGAAGGAACCACTGCCTGAAGAACCTTTCTCCCAAAAATAGCCTCCGATGAAGCAAAAGTGTCAAATTTGTAAAATTTGGAAAAAGTATGAAGCGAAGACCAAGTTGCAGCCTTGCAAATCTGTTCAACAGAGGCCTCATTCTTGAAGGCCCAAGTGGAAGCCACAGCTCTAGTAGAATGAGCTGTAATTCTTTCAGGAGGCTGCTGTCCAGCAGTCTCATAAGCTAAACGAATTATGCTACGAAGCCAAAAAGAAAGAGAGGTAGCGGAAGCTTTTTGACCTCTCCTCTGCCCAGAGTAAATGACAAACAGAGAAGACGTTTGTCGAAATTCCTTAGTTGCCTGTAAGTAAAATTTTAGAGCACGGACTACATCCAGGTTGTGCAGTAGACGTTCGTTCTTTGAAGAAGGATTTGGGCATAAAGAAGGAACAACAATCTCTTGATTGATATTCCTGTTAGTAACTACCTTAGGTAAGAACCCAGGTTTAGTACGCAGGACTACCTTATCCGAATGAAAAATCAAATAAGGAGAATCACAATGTAAGGCTGATAATTCAGAGACTCTTCGAGCCGAGGAAATAGCCATTAAAAATAGAACTTTCCAAGATAACAACTTTATATCAATGGAATGAAGGGGTTCAAACGGAACGCCCTGTAAAACATTAAGAACAAGGTTTAAACTCCATGGTGGAGCAACAGTTTTAAACACAGGCTTAATTCTGGCCAAAGCCTGACAAAAAGCCTGGACGTCAGGAACTTCTGACAGACGTTTGTGTAACAGAATGGACAGAGCTGAGATCTGTCCCTTTAATGAACTAGCAGATAAACCCTTTTCTAAACCTTCTTGTAGAAAAGACAATATCCTAGGAATCCTAACCTTACTCCAAGAGTAACCTTTGGATTCACACCAATATAGGTATTTACGCCATATCTTATGGTAAATCTTTCTGGTAACAGGTTTCCTAGCCTGTATTAAGGTATCAATAACTGACTCAGAAAATCCACGTCTTGATAAAATCAAGCGTTCAATTTACAAGCAGTCAGCTTCAGAGAAGTTAGATTTTGATGTTTGAAGGGACCCTGTATCAGAAGGTCCTGTTTCAGAGGTAGAGACCAAGGTGGACAGGATGACATGTCCACCAGGTCTGCATACCAAGTCCTGCGTGGCCACGCAGGTGCTATTAGAATCACTGATGCTCTCTCTTGTTTGATTCTGGCAATCAATCGAGGAAGCAACGGGAAGGGTGGAAACACGTAAGCCATCCTGAAGTCCCAAGGTGCTGTCAGAGCATCTATCAGGACTGCTCCTGGATCCCTGGATCTGGACCCGTAACGAGGAAGCTTGGCGTTCTGTCGAGACGCCATGAGATCTATCTCTGGTTTGCCCCAACGTCGAAGTATTTGGGCAAAGACCTCCGGATGAAGTTCCCACTTCCCCGGATGAAAAGTCTGACGACTTAAGAAATCCGCCTCCCAGTTCTCCACTCCCGGGATGTGGATTGCTGACAGGTGGCAAGAGTGAGACTCTGCCCAGCAAATTATCTTTGATACTTCCATCATAGCTAGGGAGCTTCTTGTCCCTCCCTGATGGTTGATGTAAGCTACAGTCGTGATGTTGTCCGACTGAAACCTGATGAACCCCCGAGTTGTCAACTGGGGCCAAGCCAGGAGGGCATTGAGAACTGCTCTCAATTCCAGAATGTTTATTGGCAGGAGACTCTCCTCCTGACTCCATTGTCCCTGAGCCTTCAGAGAATTCCAGACGGCACCCCAACCTAGAAGGCTGGCGTCTGTTGTTACAATTGTCCAGTCTGGTCTGCTGAATGGCATCCCCCTGGACAGATGTGGCCGAGAAAGCCACCATAGAAGAGAATTTCTGGTCTCTTGATCCAGATTCAGAGAAGGGGATAAGTCTGAGTAATCCCCATTCCACTGACTTAGCATGCACAGTTGCAGTGGTCTGAGGTGTAAGCGTGCAAAGGGTACTATGTCCATTGCCGCTACCATTAAGCCGATTACCTCCATGCATTGAGCCACTGACGGGTGTTGAATGGAATGAAGGGTGCGGCAAGCACTTTGAAGTCTTGTTAGCCTGTCCTCTGTCAGGTAAATCTTCATTTCTACAGAATCTATAAGAGTCCCCAGGAAGGGAACTCTTGTGAGTGGAAAGAGTGAACTTTTCTTTTCGTTCACCTTCCATCCATGTGACCTTAGAAATGCCAGCACTAACTCTGTATGAGACTTGGCAGTTTGAAAGCTTGAAGCTTGTATCAGAATGTCGTCTAGGTATGGAGCTACCGAGATTCCCCGCGGTCTTAGTACCGCCAGAAGAGCACCCAGAACCTTTGTGAAGATTCTTGGAGCTGTAGCCAATCCGAATGGAAGAGCCACAAACTGGTAATGCCTGTCTAGGAAGGCAAACCTTAGGTACCGATAATGATCTTTGTGAATCGGTATGTGAAGGTAAGCATCTTTTAAATCTACAGTGGTCATGTATTGACCCTCTTGGATCATAGGTAAAATTGTCCGAATAGTCTCCATCTTGAACGATGGAACTCTTAGGAATTTGTTTAGGATCTTTAAGTCCAGGATTGGTCTGAAAGTTCCCTCTTTTTTGGGAACCACAAACAGATTTGAGTAAAACCCCTGTCCCTGTTCCGATCGTGGAACTGGATGGATTACTCCCATTAACAAGAGCTCTTGTACGCAGCGTAGAAACGCCTCTTTCTTTGTCTGGATTGTTGACAATCTTGACAGATGAAATCTCTCTCTTGGAGGAGAGTATTTGAAGTCCAGAAGGTATCCCTGAGATATTATCTCTAGCGCCCAGGGATCCTGAACATCTCTTGCCCAAGCCTGGGCGAAGAGAGAAAGTCTGCCCCCCACTAGATCCGATCCCGGATCGGGGGCCCTCAATTCATGCTGTTTTAGGGGCAGCAGCAGGTTTCCTAGTCTGCTTGCCCTTGTTCCAGGACTGGTTAGGTTTCCAGCCTTGTCTGTAGCGAGCAACAGCTCCTTCCTGTTTTGGTGCAGAGGAAGTTGATGCTGCTCCTGCTTTGAAATTACGAAAGGAACGAAAATTAGACTGTCTAGTCTTGGCTTTGTCCTGAGGCAGGGCATGGCCTTTACCTCCTGTAATGTCAGCGATAATCTCTTTCAACCCGGGCCCGAATAAGGTCTGCCCTTTGAAAGGTATATTAAGCAATTTAGACTTAGAAGTAACATCAGCTGACCAGGATTTTAGCCACAGCGCCCTGCGTGCCTGAATGGCGAATCCTGAATTCTTCGCCGTAAGTTTAGTAAGATGTACTACGGCCTCCGAAATGAATGAATTAGCTAGTTTAAGAACTCTAAGCCTGTCCGTAATGTCGTCCAGAGTAGCTGAACCAATGTTCTCTTCCAGAGACTCAATCCAGAATGCCGCTGCAGCCGTGATCGGCGCAATGCATGCAAGGGGTTGCAATATAAAACCTTGTTGAACAAACATTTTCTTAAGGTAACCCTCTAACTTTTTATCCATTGGATCTGAAAAAGCACAGCTATCCTCCACCGGGATAGTGGTACGCTTAGCTAAGGTAGAAACTGCTCCCTCCACCTTAGGGACCGTTTGCCATAAGTCCCTTGTGGTGGCGTCTATTGGAAACATTTTTCTAAATATCGGAGGGGGTGAGAACGGCACACCGGGTCTATCCCACTCCTTAGTAACAATTTCAGTAAGTCTCTTAGGTATAGGAAAAACCTCAGTACTCGTCGGTACCGCAAAATATTTATCCAACCTACACATTTTCTCTGGTATTGCAACTGTGTTACAATCATTCAGAGCCGCTAACACCTCCCCTAGTAATACACGGAGGTTTTCCAGTTTAAATTTAAAATTTTAAATATCTGAATCCAGTCTGTTTGGATCAGAACCGTCACCCACAGAATGAAGTTCTCCGTCCTCATGTTCTGCCACCTGTGACGCAGTGTCTGACATGGCCCTAATATTATCAGCGCACTCTGTTCTCACCCCAGAGTGATCACGCTTACCTCTTAGTTCTGGTAATTTAGCCAAAACCTCAGTCATAACAGTAGCCATATCCTGTAATGTGATTTGTAATGGCCGCCCAGATGTACTCGGCGCTACAATATCACGCACCTCCCTCTGAGCGGGAGATGTAGGTACTGACACGTGAGGCGAGTTAGTCGGCATAACTCTCCCCTCGTTGTTTGGTGAAATTTGTTCAATTTGTACAGATTGACTTTTATTTAAAGTAGCATCAATACAGTTAGTGCATAAATTTCTATTGGGCTCCACTTTGGCATTGCAACAAATGACACAGGTATCATCCTCTGAATCAGACATGTTTAACACACTAGCAAATAAACTTGCAACTTGGAAATACAATTCAATTAGAATAATATTAAAATGTACTGTGCCTTTAAGAAGCACAGAAGATCTATGACAGTTGAAAATTAATAAATTGAAACAGTTATAGCCTCAATCCTTGTAAACAACACAACTTTAGCAAAGGTTTAATCCCATTAGCAAAGATAACAAATTCTGAAAGCAGGAAACAAATTACAGAATAAACGTTTTTTATCTCAGTCAAACTATAATTCTCACAGCTCTGCTGAGAGAAATTACCTCCCTCAAAATAAGTTTTGAAGACCCCTGAGCTCTGTAGAGATGAACCGGATCATGCAGGGAATACAATGAGTTGCTGACTGAAATATTTGATGCATAGAAAAAGCGCCAAAAAACGGCCCCTCCCCCTCACACACAGCAGTGAGGGAGAACAGAAACTGTCAGAAAAACAGATTAAGCAACTGCCAAGTGGAAAAATAGTGCCCAAACATTTATTCACACAGTACCTCAGCAAATGAAAACGATTTTACATTCCAGCAAAAACGTTAAACATAATCTCTAGTTATTAAACAGCTTTATGTATTTCTTACAGTGTAATTCTAGTGAAGTACCATTCCCCAGAATACTGAAGTGTAAAGTATACATACATGACATTATATCGGTATGGCAGGATTTTCTCATCAATTCCATTGTCAGAAAATAAAAACTGCTACATACCTCTATGCAGATTCATCTGCCCGCTGTCCCCTGATCTGAAGTTTACCTCACTCCTCAGATGGCCGAGAACAGCAATATGATCTTAACTACTCCGGCTAAAATCATAGCAAAACTCTGGTAGATTCTTCTTCAAACTCTGCCAGAGAGGTAATAACACACTCCGGTGCTATTTTAAAATAACAAACTTTTGATTGAAGATATAAAACTAAGTATAATCACCATAGTCCTCTCACACATCCTATCTAGTCGTTGGGTGCAAGAGAATGACTGGGAGTGACGTAGAGGGGAGGAGCTATATGCAGCTCTGCTGGGTGAATCCTCTTGCACTTCCTGTTGGGGAGGAGTAATATCCCAGAAGTAATGATGACCCGTGGACTGATCACACTTAACAGAAGAAATAGCTATCTTGAACTATGGTAATCAGTAGAAAGTTAATTAGTTTCCTATGGTCTCACAGTCGCCCCAGGTGAAATATCTGGTGTTCTGTTGTATTCGTCCCAAATTGCTTGTATAACTATAAAACTATCTGTGTTCCCTTTCTTATAAGCAGAATATTCTTCCAACTCCAATAGTTCAGAGACCCTAGCCCTCCACATTCCCAATGAAGGAACATCTTTTACTTTCTGTATCTGGCTATCAACATTTTAACACTGTTTGTGAATATCCGAAATAGGGGAAGGAGGGACTTACACGGCAGCCTGACAGACATGTTCAACAGCCATATTAGGGGGTCGGGTGGTAACTGTATATGTAGTATTTTTCCGACCTCGTCTATAACCTCGTACCAAAAGTGGTTTAGTCGAGAGCACCACCACCACATGTGGCCCATGCCGCTCCCCACATGACCGCATCTCCAGCATCTATTGTTAGTGCTAGGGTATAGCCGGTGCATTTTCCGAGGAGTTAAATACCAGCAGTGTAGGATTTTATAATTAGTTTCTAGAATAGACGCTGAGACGGAGGATTTTTTAGTGTTAAGGAATATGTTGACCGCTGTTTGTGGGAGAATTATCATACCTAGTTCCATCTCCCACATCTCCATGGAATATGGCAAGTTGCCCGGTAAAGGTTGGAGGAGAATTTTGTAGATGGCGGAGAGAGAGTGTTTTACAGGTGAGTTTGAGAGGAATAGTTTCTCAATGTTGGTGGGGGGTCGGGTCATATTGTTTTTATGTATGTGGGTGTTGATATAGTTTTGAAGTCTTCTATAGGAAAACCAATTGCATGCCCAGTCATATCCCTTGTCGATTAACTGGTCTTGAGTACATAAGGCTTCATTTGCCGTAACATTAAATATTAGTATTTCGTCGTCAGTCGGGGCATGGGAGCGTGGGTACATCAGTGGCTTTAGTGAGAAATCTGAGTTTTGGAGCAGAGAGGTCAAAGGGCTCGGGTTAGAGGATAGGCAAGGGTATTGTCGAGAAGCCCGATCCCAGAGGACAGCGGTTTCTCTAGTGATCGGATTAGGAAGCGCCTTTATTCTCTTGTGGAAATTAGGGCTCCAACAGAGAGTAGCAAGAGGAAAGTCGGAGTTTATTTGTTCCTCAAGGCAGCACCATCTCCTCTGTGCCCCATCAACCCTCCAGACCAGGATTCTTTGCATAAATATGGATAACCTATATTTATCCAAGTCGGGCAGACCTAGGCCACCATGTTTGGAGTAATTTGAGGAAGCACTTCTTTACAGAAAGAGTGATTGATTTATGGAATAAACTTCCTCAAGAGGTAGTAGCAACAAACACTGTGGGGGACTTTAAAAATGCATGGGACAAGCATAGGGCTATCCTACAAACTAGATAAGTTTATACTGTTAGGTAAGGTCGGGCAGACTTGCTGGGCCTATGGCTCTTATCTGCCGTCAATATCTATGTTTCTATGTTTCTATGTTTCTATGTTCTCGTAATAGTGACATGGTAGTTTTGTTAATTCTTGGTGGTCTTTTTTTCCAAACGAAAGTGCTAAATAAACTCTGTACCTGGGAGAGGTATTTGGGAGGCAGAGGTATCGGCACCGCTCACATAATATATAAGAGTCTCGGGAAAATGCTCATTTTTATAGTGTTGATCCTACCCCACCATGAGAGTTTATTTGAGCCCCAGGATGACAAACCACGCATAATTGCTGTTTTAATAGGTAAGTAGTTTTCCGGAAATAATCTATCGAAATTTTTAGGGAGGTAGATGCCGAAGTACTTAAATGCTCCTGCACACCACTTTAGGGGGCAGCTGTGTTTGATGAGGCTTATGGAGCACTCCGGAGTCCGAGGGCCAGGATCTCTGACTTATTTTGATTAACCAAAAAATCTGTGAGTTTATTGAAGGTAGCGAGTTCTGTCAATAGCAGGGGAATTGATGTTTCTGGTTTGGTCAGGGTAAATAGAATATCGTCAGCGAAAAGTGATAACTTGTATACGTCCCTCCCCCCTGTAATACCTTGAATTTCAGGAATATTTCTAATCTTTGAGGCAAAAGTTTCAATAAAGAGAGCAAATAATAGGGGTGAAAGGGGGCAGCCTAGGTGTGTTCCATTCTTAATATCAATTGGGGAGGAAAGGGAGCCGTTAACTAGGATACGAGCGCTAGGTGAGGTATATAAAGCAAATATCAGTTTTAGGGTGGTAGAGCCTATGCCGAAAGCCTCCAGGGACGCTCTTAAGTAGGACCAGTTTACCCGGTCGAAAGCCTTTTCGGCATCTGTTGATTAATGTTGTAGGGATATTTTCGTTTACCGCATGCCAAATTAAATGTATATTGCGGACAGTGTTGTCCCTTGCTTCGCGCCCAGGAACAAAACCCACTTGGTCGTTGTTACAGAAGCATTAGTTATTTTGTTGTGAAGAGCTTATTTCCCAGCAGCAATGCCTGAACCAGCAAGCCAGCGCCTAAGAAGGGCTCAAAGAAAACTGTAACAAGTTTCATTTCATAAAGAGTTAACTCTTTTTTTTCAGCTTTTAGAAACTATTGTCTAATCACCTCTGGAGCCAGACTGCTAATTGATAAGATGAACTTGTAAACTTGTTATCTTAAGTACTGTAATCCTATTGTGGCCTGTCAAAGGACAGTGCTCTCTATCTAAATGTGTGATGGGGGATTTTGTGCTTCCCCCCCTCTCCCCCTGGGAGTGCCCTGTGTGCATGTAACCTTAATAAAAAGCAGGCTGGGCATCCCAGTCCTGAGTTCTTGTTTGACCCTCAATCGCAGCGTTGACTCGTTTTTGTGGGCAGAAGGGTATCCTAGCTGTACTGCAGCTAAGGGAGATTATTCTATATTTGCGAGACTCATATAGAATACTATGGAAAGCAGCTTCTCCCCTCTTTAGCAATAGGGATCCAGGCTACTAAGCGGTCCATCTCTCAGCGAGACTAAGGGTAACCGTAACATTTGGCGGCAGCGGCGGGATTTTCCTGGATTTCCTAGGAGAGGTACAGAACGGATGGAGAGCGCTTACGAAAAATTGAAGCGTACAACCCTAAAGGATTTACTTGAAAGCAGAGGGGGGTACGCCAGCAACCGGCCGAGGAGAGAGCTGATCGCAGAATTGACCGAACTGGATCAGAGCTTCACAATGGCGGAAACACCGACCACGATTAGTGACGAAAAAACCAGGATTGTTCGGGAAAGGCTCTCATTATACGGGCCGAACCCCTCCATGGAATTGGTACAGCAGTTGATGGCGGAGGCGGACGAGGATATACGAGAGACTCGAGCCCACGAACTCAACCTAGCGAACGCACACCGCAATGCTGAAGCCCCGCAGGTAATCATCCCTGTCGAAAATGCTGGGAGGCCCAAGATACCCTATGCGGCATTTCGACCCTTCCTAGAGAGCGAGACAGGGATTGATGAATATTTGGCGGACTTCGAAAGGCAATGTGCCCTGCACCAGATTCCCAACAGAGAGTGGCCCACGATATTGTCTGGGAAACTATCCGGGCGAGCCCTGGAAGCCTTTCGTACTCTGGGTGCTGAGGAAGTGACACAGTATGAGCTAGTTAAGGAGACACTGTTGCGACGGTACGCTGTAACTCCGGACACGTATCGCCGACAGTTTCGGGGCACGGAAAAGAAGCCTAACGATACCCATATGGAATGGGCGCACCGAATGCGGAGAGCGGCAAATCACTGGCTGAGCGGATGTAAAGCGGTGACTGGGGAGGAAATTTTACAATTGTTTCTCTTAGAACATTTTTATAATGGCATGGAACAGCAAGGGAAGGAATGGCTGCGAGACAGGCGGCCTTCTACCTTAGAAGAAGCAGCCAAATTGGCCGATGAACATTATGACTCCCGTCTTCACGAACCCATGAACTACCGAGCTCCAGCACGGGTCGAACCCAGAGAGGTTTACCGTACACCCCCTCGTGCTGAATTCCGAGCCCCGGTGCCCACAGGGCCCGTCCGACACTCAGGACCACCCAATAACAGCTCTGAGCGTCCCAGACCGACTTGCCACCGATGCAAGCAACCAGGGCATTTCATGGCTAGCTGCCCCCTTAATACGCACCAGACACCCAGGAATTACAATTACCCCTCTGGGTCCTATCGTCCGGCCCGGGCCCTCTGTGTTAACCAGGAGGCCCGTATGGAGGGATATGTGGGGCCGCTTCACGAGGCAGACCCTGTATATGCTGCCTCAGATAACCGCCAGCACCATCGGCAGAGGGTATGGCTCGAGGGGCGATCTACCGAGGGATTGCGAGACACAGGGGCTACTATCACGCTGGTACAGAGTCATTTGGTGCCAGAGCACAAGCGATCCGGACAGACTGTGGCCGTTAGAGTGGCGGGGGGGGATGTGTACAAAATTCCAACAGCTAAAGTACATCTTGATTGGGGAGCGGGAAAGGGGGCTGTGAACGTGGGCCTAATGGATAATTTACCTGCCGAAGTACTACTGGGCAACGATTTGGGCCCCATGACTTCTGCCTATGCTCCAGTATGCAACAACGAGGCGGACCCAGTGACTACACGGGCCCAAGCCCGGACGGAGCGAGAGCTCTCACCAGTGCGGGAGACACAGGTAAGACCTACCCCGACCTTGCCTGACAGGTTAGGCCCCATACCCTGGGACACCCCAGATGCTTTCGAGGCAGAGTCTAAGACTGACCCGACCTTACAAAAGTACCGGGAACGAGCAGAGACCGGAGGGGGCGGGGCAGATAACGAAACATTCTTATGGGAAAAAGGGAAACTATACCGCTGGACAGAGAAAAGGGGACAGCTTAGGCGACAGCTGGTAGTGCCCCACAAATACCGTCAAGAAATCCTCAAAATAGGCCACGACATCCCCTTAGCAGGCCACCTAGCCGTTACCCGTACCCTACACCGCATTACTCACACGTTCTTTTGGCCAGGGGTGCACGCTGACGTTAGAACTTACTGTAACACCTGCGATGTGTGTCAACGAGTAGGAAGGCGAGGCGATCACCCTAAAGCCCAGCTAGTAAATATGCCCATTGTAGAGGAACCCTTCAGCCGGGTTGCTATTGACCTAGTGGGACCACTGGCTACCCCTAGTCCCTCCGGTAAGCGATACATTCTTACCGTAGTGGACTACGCTACCAGGTACCCAGAGGCTGTCGCCCTATCCAACATACAAGCGGATACGGTAGCGAATGCACTAGTACAGGTGTTCTCCCGGGTAGGATTTCCAAAAGAAATCCTATCCGACCGAGGCACCCAATTTACGGCTGAATTGACCCAACAACTCTGGCAGGTTTGCAAAATTAAGTCCCTCCTAAGCTCCCCATACCACCCCCAGACGAACGGGCTGTGTGAGAGGTTCAATGGGACCCTCAAGCAAATGCTCAAGACGTTCACTCAGGAATACCGAGACTGGGAACGCTTCCTGCCGCACCTCCTATTTGCTTATCGGGAGGTGCCCCAGGAAACGACAGGGTTCTCTCCCTTCGAGTTGCTCTACGGAAGAAAGGTACGGGGACCCCTAAACCTGATCCGGGAGCACTGGGAGGGAGAGATGGAGGCTGACGGTGTCCCAATTGTGCCATACGTGCTGGAACTCAGGGACCGAATGGAGCAATTAGCCAAATCCGTGCGGGCTAATCTCCAGTTGGCCCAGAGAAGACAGAAAGTATGGTACGATCGGGGGGCCCGAAAGAGAATCTTCACCATAGGACAAAAGGTGTTAGTACTTAAGCCGGTGAAGACAGACAAATTGCAGGCGTCCTGGCAGGGTCCCTACCAGATCGTAGAGAAAAGGGGAGACACCACTTATGTGATAGCTAGCTGCCACGACAACAATCTTAGAAAGACATTCCATGTAAACATGCTCAAGGAATATTTTGAGCGACCAGAGAACGTGACGGCCGTATGTTGTTCCCCTCAGGAAGACCCCGACAGTTTACCCATTCCAGACCTATTAGAAAAGAGCCTCCCCACAGGTATAGTGGCGCAGGTTCAGATAGGGGACCGACTTAGCCCCACTGAAAGGGAGCAGCTCAACCAACTCCTCCAGTCCAAACACCTCACCTTCTCCCCGAAGCCAGGGTACACTACTTTAACCACCCACCAGGTAGATACTCCGGGACAAGCTCCCTTGCGCCAGGCTCCGTACCGAATCCCCGAAGCAGTTAGGACAGGAATGAAGAAGGAGATCGATGAGATGCTCCAGCTCAGGGTAATTGAGCCCTCCGATAGTCCCTGGGCCTCCCCAGTTGTCTTGGTGCCCAAGAAAGATGGGACCACCCGGTTCTGCGTAGACTATCGGATGCTCAATGAAAATACCGTGACGGACGCTTACCCTATGCCCAGGGTAGACGAGCTACTCGATCGTATAGCCAGGGGAAATTACCTGACCACTATTGACCTCTGCAAAGGTTACTGGCAGATTCCCCTGGCCCCGGAGGCTATCCCCAAGTCGGCATTCGTCACCCCATTCGGCTTATATCAGTTTAGGGTAATGCCGTTTGGGATGAAGAATGCCCCAGCTACATTCCAGCGCTTGGTGGATAGGCTCCTGGATGGCTTCCAGAGTTTTGCTTGCGCCTACCTGGACGACATAGCGATCCACAGTGAGTCCTGGGAGGACCACTTAGCTCATGTGGGAATGGTTCTGGATCAGATCCGGGCTGCTGGCCTGACTCTGAAGCCAGAAAAATGCCACTTTGGGATGGCCGAGGTACAGTACCTGGGTCACCGGGTGGGGTGTGGAAAGCAGCGACCAGAGCCGGCCAAAATAGAAGCTGTCGCCAATTGGCCCACCCCCATCACTAAGACTCAGGTCCTAGCCTTCCTGGGCACGGCAGGGTACTATAGACGGTTCGTACCAGACTACAGCACACTTGCCAAACCCCTGACTGACTTGACCAAGAAGAACTTACCTCGACAGGTCCTGTGGTCTCCCCACTGTGAAACGGCTTTCCAGGCTCTCAAAAATGCTCTAATTAACGCTCCTGTCTTGGCGGCCCCAGCCCTTAACAAACGTTTTATCGTCCATACCGATGCTTCCATGTTCGGGCTGGGAGCCGTCCTCAGCCAAGTAGGCGAAGATGGAGGGGAGCATCCAGTTGCCTACATCAGCCGGAAGCTCCTGCCCCGCGAAGTCAGCTATGCAGCGGTCGAAAAGGAGTGTTTGGCTTTGGTGTGGGCATTAAAGAAATTGACTCCCTATTTATATGGTCAGGAGTTCACTCTGGTCACCGACCATAACCCGTTGGTGTGGCTGAACCGGGTCTCTGGAGATAACGGCAGGCTATTACGTTGGAGCTTATCGTTGCAAACCTTCAATTTCACCATTACTTACAGACCTGGGAAACAGAATGGCAACGCCGACGGGTTGTCCAGACAAACCGACCTCAGCCCCGCATAACCAGCGGTCTGGACAGCCTTAGTCTGCCCCGAAAAGGGGTCAGACCGTGTCTGCCAGAGTGTTCCACAGAAAGGGAGCAATGTTACAGAAGCATTAGTTATTTTGTTGTGAAGAGCTTATTTCCCAGCAGCAATGCCTGAACCAGCAAGCCAGCGCCTAAGAAGGGCTCAAAGAAAACTGTAACAAGTTTCATTTCATAAAGAGTTAACTCTTTTTTTTCAGCTTTTAGAAACTATTGTCTAATCACCTCTGGAGCCAGACTGCTAATTGATAAGATGAACTTGTAAACTTGTTATCTTAAGTACTGTAATCCTATTGTGGCCTGTCAAAGGACAGTGCTCTCTATCTAAATGTGTGATGGGGGATTTTGTGCTTCCCCCCCTCTCCCCCTGGGAGTGCCCTGTGTGCATGTAACCTTAATAAAAAGCAGGCTGGGCATCCCAGTCCTGAGTTCTTGTTTGACCCTCAATCGCAGCGTTGACTCGTTTTTGTGGGCAGAAGGGTATCCTAGCTGTACTGCAGCTAAGGGAGATTATTCTATATTTGCGAGACTCATATAGAATACTATGGAAAGCAGCTTCTCCCCTCTTTAGCAATAGGGATCCAGGCTACTAAGCGGTCCATCTCTCAGCGAGACTAAGGGTAACCGTAACAGTCGTTATGTATGAGGGTGGGGAGGAGGCGGTTGAGGCGGTTCGTTATTATTTTTGCGTAAATCTTTAAGTCTGTGTTAATGAGTGAGATCGGGGGGTAGTTGGTTATTAGGTCCAGGGATTTGTTGGGTTTTGGTATTACAGTAATATGTGCTTAAAGTGATGTCGGCGAGAAAGCTCCAACATTATCTATGCTTTTATAATATCTAAGTAGGTAAGGGGATAGTATTTCCTTAAATTGTGTGTAATAAGAGTTGCCAAATCCATCTGGGCCGGGAGCTTTATCAGTAGGGAGGGAGGACACAGCATCAAGGAGTTCCTCCTCTGAGTATGGAGCGTCCAACTCATCTCTCTGTTCAATGGTCAGCCTAGGGAGGTTTATGTCATAAAGGTAGGACGCTTTGTCGTCTGGGTGGGGGTCTGCTGAACCTCTTATGTTATAGAGGTTATCATAGAAGTCCCTAAAAGTGGAAGTGGACTTCATAACCCCATCGGAGTCAAGTATACCCATTATGTATTGTTTGTTCGTTCTTTTCTTGAGCTGTCGGGCCAACATCCTACCTTGCTTATTCGCTCCTTCATAATAAAATTTTTTAAGATATAAGGCTTTATTCTTAGCTTCAGTGCCCAAGAACAAGTGGAGCTGGTTTCTTTTATGTGTGATACTATCGGAGAGGGATATATCTGTGGGGTGTGTTTTATGTAGGGCCTGAATTTTAGCAATGTCTTCTAAGAGAGAATTCAAATCAGGTATGTTGTTGTTTACGTTTAACTGCCTTAAGCGCAATTAGTTCCCCTCGAAGTACGCATTTATGTGCGTTCCATATATTGTGTATGTCTACCTCAGGGATATCGTTTCTTTGGAAATAGTCAATCATTGTCTTTTGTACCTGTATAAGCATCTGGGGGTCTCTGAGGAGAGATTCATCGAATCTCCATGTAGAGGTGGAGGGGTTAGTAGGATGCCAGTAAAACTGGCAGCTAATTATGGCGTGGTCTGACCACGTTATAGGATTTATATTAGTAAAAGCAATGAAAGATAAACTAGATTTGTCTGCAAAGATATAATCTATTCTCGTATATGATTGGTGAGGGTTAGAGTAGAAAGTAAAGTCTCTTTCGTTCGGGTGCTGGAGGCGCCACGTATTGTGTAATGCTAGGTACAAAAGAGATTGTTTAATGTGTCTTAGTGTCTTGTTGGGTGTAGAGGACGTGCCAGTTGAACAGTCTAGAGCTGGGTCAAATGCAAGATTGAAGTCACCTCCTAGGATCAAACCACCCCTAGCTACCTCAAGAACCTTGTTGCAGAGTTGGTGAAAGAAGGGGGCAGGGTTTGCATTGGGGGCATACAGGTTCACCAATGTAATGGGCTTATGGTAGAGAAATCCCACCAGGCTTATGTATCTTCCTTCTTTATCTTTATGGGAAGATGACACTGTGAAAGGTAGATTTCTATGTACTAGGATCCCTACCCCATTATGTTTAGAGGTGTGAGAAGAGAAAAAACTCTTTCCAAATTTCTGAAAGCTAGCTTTGGGTTCAGATCCCCTTCAAAAGTGGGTCTCCTGGATAAAGAGGATATCGCCCTTATGTCTCCTATAATCTCTTAGGGCCATTGACCTTTTTTGGGGACTATTGAGGCCTTTAGTATTATGGGAGAGAAACTTAATGTTAGTAAGCAAGTTATTCATTGGTCTGAGAGTAAATGAGATCACCTATTACGAGAAACTTAGTACTGCTTTGATCTAAAGGAGAGGGTGTACCACCCGAGACTGGACAGAAGATTAAAGAAAAAATTATAAAGAGCAAAACCTAAAAATTCAAACAATGCATAATGACATACATCAAACATAGTGGTAACAATAACTTTTGTAATAAGTGTACGAGTTGTTCTGCAATACACCTTACTAGGGGGAAAGGGTATCTCCTAACAAACTCTCAGGTTAGAGTATAGTCAAATGATATCAGGGATGAGTCATAGAATGAGAATTATATTACCTCAGGTAGTAGGCGTATAAAGTATTCTTGATAGAAAATAAGCCTAGAGGAGCCACCTTATACCTTAAAGTTTCCGGGAATGGTGTTGCCGGTTGGGTGTAATTTTAAGATGACCTATTTCTGGAGGGTGTCTTATTCTAAACAATTAAGGGCAGGTAGAACTTGTATAGTTGTAAGGCGGTTCCTGCTATTACGGGTAGATGGCTTTGTTTATTGCGTGGTAGTCCAACAGGAGATCCCCAGGCCACGTATAGCAGCCAAGGGCACACAGGGCCTAACAGAAGGGTAATGGCTACCACTTGAATCTCCGTATGGGGTGGAGTATAATACATTTAAGAGCCTGATCTCCTGCAATGGACCATACGGAGTCCACCATAAATTACAGGAAAGAAGGGTGATAGCTACCACGTATATCTCCATATGGGGTGGAGATTACTACATTTAAGTGCGTGACCTCCTGCTAAGAACAACATGAGATTCACAGTAATTAAAAGGGTTTGTTGATTGATTGTCCATGTACCACCAGGGGCCACAGAACCACACAAGATATAGATTATATTGTAGAAAAGGCAATGTAAACTGGGAAGGCTGCTAGGTAAAGAAACACTCTGCTACCTCCGCCGGCCACGTGAACCCATAACATGGAGATATATTATAACAACAACTTGTATAATTACACACACTGAAATTTGAACAGTAAAGGCAGTAAGTAAGATTGCAATATAACAGTTTACAATAAGTGTTGCAAAGTTCAGTATGTTACCAGGGTGGGGTCTAACCACAGTTGTCCGTCATTGTTGTGGGAATATACACAAAAATGAATTAAACAAAAAGCATCATAACAAATCATAACAAATTAAGGAAATCATGTCAGAAGGCTATACGTTACCAGAGTGAGTCCAACCCTCAGATATCTGCTACTGCTGCAGTAATTTAGGCAAAAGTTAAACATTGGCTTGTAGAGATGTAAAAGTGTGTAACATCAAGTGTGGCTGACTTGGACAAACTCCGGTCCTCAGAGTGTACAGGGCATAAAAAGTTTATAAGACTAGGTGGAGTTGCTACATCATGGCGGCGGTGCTCCTTCTCTTGATGGCATATTATTCATTTTTCTTCTCTTTGGTTGAACCCTCTGCCACTGGGGTCTCTGTTCCAATGGATGTGAAGGCCCTAGTTCTGCTGATACAGGGAACAAAATGACATTTGCTTCAGCTGGGGTGTTGAATGAAATATTGAGAGATCTGGATAAATGTTCGAGATCGTTATAGTCTTTATAGGTTATTTGTGAAACATTGTGGTTGATTATTAGACTAAAGGGAAATCCCCAGCAATACTTGATGCAGTGTTCTTGTAGAGCGCTTGTGATGAACTTGACCTCCTTGCACCTTTGGATCATGTAGGGGCTGAGGTCCTGGTATATCTGGAGAGAGTGACCTTGATACGATATGGACTGTCATGTCCTAGCTGCCTGCCAGATGGCATATTTAGTAGTGAAGCGTAGGAATCTAACAATGACATCTCGTGGGGGTAATGGTGGTTTAGGCAGAGGGTGCAACGCTCTGTGTGCCCTATCCAGGTCTTCAGTTAGCAACGGTGGAGAGTTAGGGGATAGGTGTGGGCTAGACTGATAATATAATTTTTAAGTTGTTCTGGAGGTACATCTTCTGGGATACCGCAGAATCTTAAATTGTTTCTGCGGCCGCGGTTATCCAAGTCCTCTACTTTATCTTGAAGGGACTGTACCATGGAGTCCTGAATGGAGATTTGTTGCGTGTTGGAGCTGACCAAATTATTCAGGGTCTCTTGGCCCTCTTCTAGGTATTCCATACATGCTACCATCTCATTAAGGTCTCTCTTCAGGTCTCTCATCTCTTCTTTAATAAATGATTTTAGTGACTCTAAGTCTGATTTGGATGGTAGGGTCGCAAGCCTCACCTGTATGGCCTGTAGTGAGTCTTGGTGACTATTTGCTGACTCTGTAAAGCATGGTGGACCCGGTGGATCGGGTGTTCCCCCTGATGCCATTGGGGCAGTGTCGGTGGATTGAAAGAAGGAAGAAACTGATGGAGTCTGAGATGAAGTTTTCGCGGGTTTATCTGATCTTTGCCCTTTTTTAGGGGTCATTATGAATCTGTACCCCTTGCCAGTGGGACTCAGGCTGTTGAGATCTGCCTTCTCTGAGAGTGGTGTGAGGGAGAGGATGAGCAGTGAATCCTGTTTGTGGGCAGAGAGTGTGTTGGCCAGATATGTATGGAAATATAGTAGGTGAGTAACGTTGCTGAAAATTAGCTGATTATAGGGCTTAAGGAGCCTCAGGTATTCTGATATTCCTCCCCTTTGCTAATCTAAGTGCAAAATGTCCGGATTGGGCCAGCCAGACCCGGGAGATAGAAGACCCAGTGATCACCTGCCCAGGAGAGAGGCCCTCTTTACTTTTGCCCAGTAGTATTAAATGTGCAGACAAGCCACGTGGGGAGCGTGAATCGCTAGTGGCGGCAGAACAAGTTGGTATGTGAGAGACTGCCTCTCCTAGCTCCGGTCGGCTAAATCGGTAACTCAGGCCAGTACCTTATCTTCCTCTGTCTGTGTGCTGAACGGTTCCCAGGAAGAGCTGTCAGGGAGGTTCGTTACCGCGGCTCAGCTGTCCAGTAATGGCGCCGCCTCCTAAGGGTGCAGAGATGTTCCGGCAGTCTCCGCCAGCTCCTACGCACGAGAAGGATGTAGGCTTGGAGCAATACCCTGACCTTCTTAGTCCGTGTGGTTTTTGATGTCCGGCTAGAGCAATTAGGGTGATCCAGGCTGAAGGCTCAGTTGTAGAGTAATGGCGCTGCTTCTTTGAAAATGCTGAACTGATCAGGCGGTCTCCCACAGATCACACATATTAGCAGGGCTGGTGTTTAGGTGGCCTGTTATTAAGCTAACCTCTGGTAACAATTTCCATTATCTGGGGCTATCTCCTGATTAGGTAAAAGTGGCTAAGAGTGAAGGCTGATACGGAGCCTTACTAATGTGCGGCCATGTCCCTGCACGGCTTGGTTCTGCCCCCCCGATGGAACTTTTTTTACTACCCAAACTCCACCCATCACTTGTCTCATTTGGAGGAGCCAGTCTGAGCTTTTGTCTGCAGCTGACAAGGCTAGCCACGGTCATATTGTTAGACCAGAGAGAGTACATCATATAGCAGTTCTTATCTGTTAAAGGGCCATGATACCCAAATGTTGAAACACTTGAAAATGATGCAGCATAGCTGTAAAAAGCTGACTAGAAAATATCACCTGAACATCTCTATGTAAAAAAGAAAGATGTTTTACCTCAAAATGTCCTAAGTATTCAAACCCCATTGCAAAGGACTTTAAGCAACAAATCAGTATGTCTGTCCCAGGACAGGCAAGAGAGTGATCCTCCTGCACACTCATGTTATTTCCCTATTCAGTTTAAGGAAGTTTACTATGAAATCTCATGAGAGTTAAGTTAAATCTCATGAGATCACAGTAAAAGAATTCATGACCTCACCAGTGTTGAAAATGATTGGCTGCTGTTCATTTCTTAATTTTTTATTTTTTTACCTGCAGCTGAAGAATATTTTTTTTACACAGAACTTGCTCTGCTGAGCTGAGGAAATTGTAAAGTCAAATATCTTCTTTTTTTACATAGAGATGCTCAGGTGATATTTTCCTGTCAGCTTTTTACAGTTATACTGCATCAGTTTCAAGTGATTTAGCATATGAGTATTATGTCCCTTTAAGGAAACCCATCGCTACTGAATTTTGCGGCACCCTAGAATTAAGCAATATTATGTAGCAGGGTTGTGGTGTGCTTTTAAGTTCTGAGAAATAGAAAATCCTCACTTTTTAGAGTAAAATTACATGAAAATTGCCAAATAAATAATAAAAGTATAATGCAAAGTTGTTTTACTATGCATAACTATACATTTTATATTAAAATGTCAGTGTCTACTGTCCCATTGAAGGGCAGCTCACTGTCTGACAACTCTACCGATAAACAGTTATATGCCCCACAATAAAAACAAAATATAAAACAGTGGGTTTTAAAAACAACAAAGAAGTTTGACAATATTAGTAACATAGTAACATAGTAACATAGTAGATAAGGTTGAAAAAAGACTGAAGTCCATCGAGTTCAACCTATACAAATCTAAAATACTTACAAAAAGCTCCAGTTAAGCTTAAATAACCCCATTAAAATGTGACCCATTTAATACTAGCAATCATATCCATGAATTTTGTTTATATACAGAAATTTATCCAGACTATTTTTAAATGTATCTATGGTATTGGCATTCACTACCTCCTTTGGTAATGAGTTCCACAATTTTATTGCTCTTACAGTGAAAAAACGTTTCCGTTGCAGGAGATTAAATCTCCTTTCCTCCAACCTTAAATTATGACCTCTTGTCAGAACCAATTTTCTTGGAATAAAAAGAGCTTCTGCCATCTCTGTATATGGGCCTTGAATATATTTATATAAAGTAATCATGTCACCTCTCAAGCGCCTTTTTTCTAAAGAGAACAGACCCAGTTTGGCTAGCCTCTCCTCATAGGTTAATTTCTCCAATCCCCTTATTAGCTTTGTGGCCCTTCTCTGAACTTTTTCTAGTTCTGCAATATCTTTTTTAGCAATCGGTCCCCAGAACTGCACTCCAAACTCAAGGTGAGGTCTTGCCAGGGCTTTATATAATGACAGAATTATGCTTTCCTCCCTTGAATCAATGCCTCTTTTAATACATGCTAGTATCTTATTAGCCTTTGAAGCCGCTGCCCTGCATTGTGCACTCATCTTTAGCTTGTTATCTATTACTACTCCCAAATCCCTTTCCTCCTGTGTTTGGCTAAGTCTTGTCCCATTTAAAAAATACATAGCCTGCTTATTTTTACTTCCAAAATGTAGAACCTTACATTTTTCCGTATTAAATCTCATTTTCCATTCACTTGCCCATAGTTCTAATTTTAGCAAATCCCTTTGCAAAGATAGTTCATCCTGCTCTGACCTAATGACCTTACTTAACTTAGTATCATCTGCAAAAATAGAGATGTCGCTATTTAATCCTTTCTCCAAGTCATTTATAAAAATATTAAAAAGAACAGGGCCCAGTACTGATCCCTGGGGGACGCCACTGATTACCTTTGTCCAATCTGAGTATGATCCATTTACTGCTACTCGTTGCTCCCTATCTTTTATCCAGTTATTTATCCATGAGCTAACATTTTCAGCTATTCCCAGTCCCTTAATTTTGTGCATTAATCTCTCATGTGGCACTGTATCAAATGCCTTTGCAAAATCTAAGTATATCACATCAACTGATTCCCCTTTATCTATATTTTTACTTACTTCCTCGTAGAATCTAATTAGATTAGTTTGACATGATCTATTTCTCCTAAAACCATGCTGATTAGAACTCATAATCTTGTTTACACGAATATGCTCATCAATATAATCCCTTATAATCCCTTCAAATATCTTCCCCACTATTGATGTCAGACTAACTGGTCTATAGCTTCCTGGATCATCCCTGCTTCCCTTTTTGAAGAGTGGCACCACATCAGCTTTACGCCAATCCTGGGGTACCATGCCTGAGGATAATGAGTCTTGAAAAATTAAGAGTAAAGGTTTGTCTATAACAGTGCTAAGTTCACTTAACACCCTTGGGTGTATTCCATCTGGGCCTGGAGTTTTATTTACCTTAATATTTTTTAGTTTTTTCCTGATATCCTCTAAACAAAACCCAGTTAGTGGTATGGACTGGCATGTTCTATTCTGTTCCAAAGTATCATTCAATGGTTCCTCTCTTGTGTATACTGAAGAAAAAAACTGGTTTAGTACCTCAGCCTTTTCCCTGTCATTATTTATCATGCTACCCTCCACACATTTTAATGTACCTATATTATCCTTCTTAGATTTTTTGCTATTTATGTACTTAAAGAACCTTTTAGGGTTAGACTTAGAATCCTTGGCAATTAATTTTTCATTTTCAATTTTGGCTAATTTGATTGCTTTTTTGCATGCTTTGTTACATTCCTTATAAATATTGTATGCTGAGTCTGTACTATTTTCTTTTAATAATTTAAATGCCCTACGTTTTTTCCTAATTTCTTTTAACACATTTTTATTTAGCCATAACGGCTTATTTTTTTTATTTTTATTTTTATAACCATATGGTATGTATTGATATGTATATTTATTTAACAAATTTTTAAATATTATCCATTTATCCTCTGTATTTTTATTAGAAAATACATTGTCCCAATTTATATTATTTAATGATTTCCTTAAATCGTTGAATTTTGCTTTCTTGAAATTAAAAGTCTTAGTTAAGCCTTTAAAACACTGCATATGAAAAGAGATTTCAAATGTGACCATGTTATGATCACTGTTACCCAAATGTTCTTTAACTTCTATGTTTGATATTATATCTGTATTGTTTGATAGCACTAAATCCAATATAGCTTTACTCCTAGTTGGCTCCTCTATTAATTGTGACAAGAAGTTATCCCTGAGAACATTTAAAAATCTATCCCCCTTAGCTGAATTACTAGTTTCATTGGCCCAGTTTATATCAGGGTAGTTAAAATCTCCCATAATTACAGCACTGTTATTAGCAGCCTTACCTATTGTGCTTTCATAGAGCTAAAAATGTCTTTAAAGGGATATTCCAGCCAAAATTGAAATCCACATGGATGCATTTCAGTTTTGAATAGAAACATTTTGTAATATACATGTATTAGCAAAAATGCTTCTAGTAAAAGCGCTAGCTGTTTTAAAAGTGTATTTAAATATGCGCCATGCACCAACATTTTTAACACAGCACTTGCTCTGAGAGCCTAAGGTGCTTGTAGCATCTGGTAATGACTCAATTTGTTAATAGCTGACATGATACAGGCCCTACTGGCACTCTGAGGAGCTGCAGTATTTAAAATGTTGGTGTACTAAGAATATCTAGCTATGCTTCACATGCACGTTCAGACAAAAACAGTGAAAACTTTTGCTAGAAGCATTTTTGCCAATACATGTATATTGCAAATATGTTTCTAGTCGAAGATGTAATTTATCTATGTGCATTTATATTTTGACTGTAATGTCCCTTTAAGGAAAACATTTCAAGGAAATAAACTTGTTCTTTAAAACATGATCTTTGTTTTCAGTTCAGTTGAATTCTATAATAAATATCCCTATTATCCAGTTCTGTATTTTGTTATCTAATTGTACTTATTTTTTCTCATCAAAGTAGATTTTGTACTCACAATATTAAAGAAACAGGTAATCCTTATTTTACAGTTATGCAAGCTGACACATTTTCCAGTTCTGGGACATACAGTATCAGTTTAATCTTGACATGGCACCTGTATCCATTTCATATTCATTTATAAATTAAAGACTCAAAGACCCTCAGCAGATTTTAAATACTAGTTAATTATGCTCTCTGGGCACAGTTTTATAAACAGTACCTAAAAATCGTGTAGTGTAACCCTCTGAGGGTTCTCTGCAATAGGTGATCTAGACATTGTATACAATGTACTCTTTATGTAACTAGCATTGCTGTTAAACAAGACTTCAGGACACTTGCATAATAATAATATTTTTTTCTAGGACATGGAGTTTATAAATGTTCTGTTAACAAAAAAGTGTTCTTAGCTTAGTGATAGGTAAACATTCCCTAACTAAAAACAAAATGTATGCTTACCAGATAAATTATTTTCTTTCCTGGCAGGGAGAGTCCACGACTTCATTCATTACTGTTCGGAACCCAATACCCAAGCTCCAGAGGACACTGAATGAATAAACGGACCAGGTAGCCGCCTTACAAATATGATCCATAGATGCTTCATTCTTAAAAGCACAGGAGGAAGCAACTGCCCTAGTGGAATGAGCATTTATCCTCTCAGGAGGCTGTTTCCCCGCTCTCTCATAAGCTAAGCGGATGACACTCCTCAACCACAAAGATAAAGAAGTCGCAGTGGCCTTCTGGCCCTTGCGTCTACCCGCATAAAGAACAAACAAAGATGAAGATTGTCTGAAATTCTTAGTAACCTGAAGGTAGACTTTTAAAGCACGAACATCCAGATTGTGGAGCAAACGTTCCTTTGCGGAAGAAGGGTTGGGACAAAAGTAAAGAACAACAATCTCCTGATTGATGTTACGATCTGAGACCACCTTAGGAAGGAACCCTTACTTTGTACATTGGTTGAGGCTCCAAGGCGGAGCAACAGGTTTGAATACGGGTCTGATTATAGTCAACTATTAGATGCACTGACAAATGTCTCGTTTACCTCATTGAGTGTGGATGTGGTTTGCAGTACGTAGGACAGACCACAAGACAGCTTAAAGTTAGAATCCGAGAGCATCTATTACAAATAAAATGGAAGAAAGTCGATTTGCCCATATACAAACATTTCAAAGAAGTACATAGTGGCAGTGACCAGAGTTTCAAATACATGGGGATAAGCAAATTGCTTAAAGACTGGAGGGGGGGGGGGTTATGGAACAAAGATTACTTAGGACTGAGTCCAAATAGATTTTTTAACCTAGATTGTATTTATCCTAAAGGACTTAATGCCAATTTTGAGATAGCACATCTATTTTAAATTATAACATCATTAGGAAGGTTAGGATTATAGAGCATGTATCATCATACTAGCCCTTCGATTTCCAACCAACCCCCTTATATTTCAGTCTGGTGTATATATTTTTAAATTTTTTACATTAGATTGCACATCCATTTGACACACTAATATCATTAGGGAGGTTTAGATAATAGAACATGTATTGTCACACCTTCCCTTAGACCATAATCAACCCCCTAACATCGAATCCAGTTAGCTATATATTTTTTTTTTATTTTATCTAAAGCACTGGTACAGCAAATCTACACATTATCTAGGAGGGTTCTTTGAGCTTTAATTTATTTGTTTTTAGTTATAATCAATTTCAGTAATAGCCGGTTGTTAGTCGCTCTAATATAATATATCTAATATTAATGATACCAAGTATGTATTTGTCTTAAATATGAAAAAAAAAAATTTTTTTATATTTTTCACTTTAAGTATTGACAAATTTATATGATATCAAGTATGCTTTTATCTTATTGGTGGTTTTATATTTTTTATATTTTTCATTTTAAGTATTAATAAACACTTTTGTTCATTTTTTTTTTTTTTTTTTTAATCTCATTAATTTTACATTTATATGTATATTTATTCGTATTTCATTTAATCATACATATAATGAAGTAATTGTAAATCCTGGAAGATATTTAGCCTAAAATCGTTTTAATTAATTTAGATACAACATTACTAGTATAAACTTATCTATTATTTTTAGATTAGTTATTTTTAGATCAGTTTTAGATAAGGGTCAGGCATCCTAGAGTCTATTAAAAGTCATATACATGAATTTCTCTTTATAGTTTAGAAAATTCTAAGTAATTCTCATAGATGTCCTCAAACAAAATGGCTCTGACCGTCTAAATCAGGTCCCACCGGATGTCACGTAAATACCGGAAGTGACGTCACATGTATCCGTGAGATCGGTGAATCAGATCTAATTGTTTGGCGCCAAACATAGGTGGGCTTTTAGATTACTATTGGATATTTATCCTTTAAATAGCAGCAATGATACTAGCCTCATTATGTCTTGAGAATGGCCCTTTTATAGGGCTGAAACACGTAGACGTTATTCTAAGTAGTATTTGTGAGGCTATCTATCATTCCAGGATCGTTTGTCAGGGTGAGTTGTATACTGATAGAACCCACCCCACATACACAATTTGTATATCGCTTGTTCTTTTCTTTCTTTCTTTAGGTACACTCAGTATCCAGATATTGAGTTTAATGTTTTTAAAGCATGTGGATATAGGATCATTTTAGACAAACCAGGATATCACCGCATTCACTTTAGGATTCCCCTTTTTTTCTTCTATTTTGGACAATCATTTTTCATTTGGACATTGATTTTATTTGGACATTGATTTTAACACTGAACACCAACAGTGTTAGAGATCTTTTATTAGCTACATATATTGTGCCGGCACACATTATTAGTTTGTACTTTGCTACATTGTTATATTGTCCATGTTTCATATGATTTAATAATTTGGTTTATTTTTAATTGTATCTATTTTTCATTAGTTTAATCACTTATTGTAATAAATTGTTTCCACTTTTTAACTAGCTTTTCATTAGTTATTTATTATATTTGTGTAGTGCACTTCATCCATCACTAAATTAGACTTTTACTACACTGGATTTGATCACACTTGTTACATTATTTATTTATTTTTTAACTATTTGCACATATCAATTATATGTTCATCTTTTTTCACATTATTTTTCTCACATTAAATATAACATGTTTATATAAGTGATTTTCAATCAGTGTGCCGTGGCACACTAGTGTGCCGTGAGAGATCCTCAGGTGTGCCGCGGCAGACTGACAGGCTCATCAACATTTTAGTTTAAATTTTTTTTTTCTCTAAATTTCATCATCATTTTAGTTATGCTGCAGTTCATAAATAAGCAGAATGATGTGTTATCATGTGCAATGTCCTGTGAATAAGAGAGGGAAGTGGGAACAGTAACAAGTTAACTTAAGTGCACGCTTTCAAGCTCATCCCTGCTACATTCACACTGTCACAGATTCACACACGTCACAGCGTTCCCGCCAGCAGTTCAGCTTCACGCTGACTGGTTCAGATTTTTAAACTTTTTTGATCAGACGCGCGCACGCTACTGAGTTGCTCCCATATTCAGCTCGGCATTCATTGGTTCATGGCAGCGCAGCGGTATAGAACCGGCAGAACATAACTCTCCTGGCCAGGGCAGCAGCACCCAGGAGCAGGACAACAACCATGGCGGTAAGTACCCGGGGGGCTGTGGGCTCCAAGCTCACCCTGGCTGCAGGCCCTGCTACATTCAGCCAGAGTCCTCGCCAGCAGATCAGCTTCACATCATCGGTACAGACTCTTTACCACTTTTTGTCCAGTCGTGATACTGAGTTGCCCTTTCTGACTCGGCACAGATAACTACACATTCTGAATAAAAAGATTAATGTGGAGCGAGCTAAGCCGAGTCAGGAGCGCAACTCAGTAGAGATGCTGGACAAAAAGTGGTAAAGCCTCAACTACAACCATTGTAAAGGTTTAGCGCTCTCGGCTCTCCCATTCTCCTTTTTTTAATCAGGCAGCATTGGGGGCTCTTATTGCATAGTACCATTATGTTCTATCTCTTCTCCACTGTACATTATTTATGTGGCTTATCTTTGCAAAGGAACAAGTAAAGTGTTTTGTTCATGAGCCAGAACTTACCCCAACAGCGGTCAACAGCACCCCCTCCCCAGCCCAGTGCAGGGCAGCAGCACCCAGGATCGCAGCAAGCACCAGGAAGCAGCAGCACAACTATGGGTTAAGTACCAGGGGGAATTAATTGGGCTGGGTCATAAGGACTTATGGGAAAGGAATAAGTTACGATCTGGCTATCGAATGGAGTGGTGATAAATTAGCCAATTGGGGAATATTGCCCTTATAGTTAAAGCATTAGGATTGTGTATACTTCATCATGTGGTCTGGGTACACCAGTATTACTTTTCCCATTGGCATATACAAGGTTAAGGGTCATGTGGTATGTTTAGGAACTAGGCTATCAGGTTGCCTTTGCTAGTGTGCTATTTTTACATATAGGGACCTAGTACCATTTCCTAAATGTGTTTCAATAAATATGAGAGTGTGTGTAAATATGTATATGAATGTGTGTGTGTGATTATGTGTTTATCAATGTGTGTATAAATGTATGTGTGTGTGTGTGCATGTATATATGTGTAGGTGTAAGTGTGTGTGTAAATATGTATATGTGTGTATGAATATGTGTGTATGATTATGTGTTTTTCAATATGTGTATAAATGTGGGTGTGTAAATGTGTATGCGTATGTTGTGTGTATATATGAGTGTGTGTGTGTAAATATTTGTGTGTATGAATATGTGTTTATCAGTTTGTATAAATATGTATGAGTGTGTGTAAATGTGTGTATAAATGTATGTGTGTGTGCATGTATATATGTGTAGGTGTGTGTAAATATGTATATGTGTGTATGAATATGTGTGTGTATGATTATGTGTTTTTCAATATGTGTATAAATGTGGGTGTGTAAATGTGTATGCGTATGTTGTGTGTATATATGAGTGTGTGTGTGTAAATATTTGTGTGTATGAATATGTGTTTATCAGTTTGTATAAATATGTATGAGTGTGTGTAAATGTGTGCGGGTAAATGTGTGTAAAGAGTACGAGTATGTATAAAATGTTTGTGTGTAATATGTGTGTCCCCTCTATTTGTGGGGGGCGGCTAGCGGAGCTCTGTTAACAGGGAGAAAAGTGTCCCTCTTTGGCTAAATTAAATGTTGGGAGGTATGATAAAGCTGGTGCTTTAGTTAAAAAAAAAAAAGTTTGTCTGTCATACCTGGAAAGTGAATGGCTGAATATACAAAAATAACACCAAGGCTTCCTATTCAGACAAGTACACACACAGGTAAATATAGTAATATGCTGGTGGGCTAAACGTGCGATATTCCATACCCATAGTGTGTGTGTGTGTGTGTATGTATATATTGCAAAACAAATATGTATGAATTTAATTAAATTGACTAAAATGTACTAAATTGTTTATATATATATATACATACATACACTGTATGATTTTGTAAAATTTTGGGATGGTGGTGTGCCGCAGGATTTTTTAATATAAAAAAATGTGCCACGGCAAAAAAAGGTTGAAGATCACTGGTTTATATCATTAATTAAAATAAAATAATTTCATTTTTATTAATATTAAGTGTGATTTTAGATTGCTCCAAAGAAATGTAGGAGGTCCTTTAAAGCCTATTTTTAGAATCCCCATTTTTTACTAAGTGGGGTTTATTCCTCTGTTGTTTTTTTATTATTGGCATTTGCACTTTCCATAGATAACTTTTAACCAGAATTCTATTTTAGTCAATTTATAATCTTATTTTGGTCATTTGTCTTATTATCTCCCTTTAACACTCTTGTTAATTATTTGTATGTTGGGTCTTCGTGATTTATTCCTCATAATATAGATAATAAGGGTCCACTTTTTCACTATTAACTCACATAAAGTGACTCTGAAAGAACCCATTGCTATTTAACCTGTGAAATACTTTAGCCTTTTGGAGTTCCTATTGTCCCATATTTGTAACTTTCCTTAAGACTTTGTTATGGAGTCTTTGTTAGTGTAGCTTGTATTCTACCTAGGTGCTGGTTTTAAAATATAGATCATTATTGTATACTCCTAAGGAGGAGAGATCTCGGACACAATCTAACAAGGCTGTCCTCTTCTCTGGTCTTGTAGACAATCTGGAAAGGAAAAATCTGCCCCTGGGAGGATGAGATTTGAATCCTATTTTGTATCCCTGGGATACAATGTCTAACACCAAAGGATACTGAACGTCCTGAACCCAGGCTTCTGAGAAAAAGGAAAATCTGCCCCCTACTCAATCCGATCTCGGATCAGGGCTGCCCCTTCATGCAGATTTGTTATCTGTGGGCTTCTTGGTCTGCTTGGACTTGTTCCAAGACTGACAAGGCTTCCAAGTGCCCTTGGATTGTTCGGCTAGGAGGATGATTAAGTTTGTTAGGACTTGTCTGAATGAAAGGAAGGAAAATTAGAAGACTGATGTCCCTTAGGCCTGAATTTTTTATCCTGGGGTAGGAAAGCACCTTTCCCCCCAGTAACCTTGGAAATGATGGAGTCCATACTTGGTCCGAATAAAATCTTCCACTTAAATGGTAATGAAAGGAGTCTGGATTTAGAGACCATATCAGCGGACCAAGACTTCAACCAGAGAGCCCTGCATGCTAGGACCGCAAAACCTGCAGCTTTGGCATTCAAACGGACAATATGCATATTGGCATCACAGATAAAGAAGTTGGCTATACTTAGAGCCTTAATCCTGTCTTGAATATCCTCAAGATAGGATTCAACCACAATTAGTTTTGACAGCGAGTCCCACCAATAGGTGGCTGCTCCCGCAACAGCGGCTACCGCTGCTGCCGACTGGAAAAGAAAACACATATGCTGAAATATTCTTCTCAAATAGCTCTCCAATTTCTTTTCCATAGGATACCTAAAAGAGGAGCTATCCTCTAGAGGGATAGTAGTACATTTGTCGAGCGTAGAAATGGCTCCATCCACCTTAGGAATGGAACTCCACATTTCCAGAAGCAAATCAGGAACTGGAAATCATTTCTTAAAGGTTGAAGGGGAAAAAGGCGTTCCAATCTTTTCCCATTCATTCGCAATAATGTTCGCCATTCGAACAGGAACCGGAAAAGTATGTGGAACTTTCTTCTCTTCATATATCCTATCTAGCGTTGGGATCCTAGGCTCTTCAGAAAGCTTAGCTTCTGGAACCTTTAGCGTAGATAAAACCTCCTTTAACAGAAAATGTTGATGTTCAATTTTAAATTTGAAGTTAGGTTCCTCTGAGGTAGGAGGCTTAACTTCTGAAACCTCTGACTTTGAAAGTTCACCCTCTGATGCTACAGAGGTTAACTCATCCACAGAAATATGAGGCATACTAGATAAATCCGACTGAAAAGAAGGTATATTCCCCAAATCAGTGTACTGAAAAAAGGGGGTGTGCTCAATCTGCGCTGGGAAAGTTACCAATAAACCACTGGGTAAATGGAGTATCCTCAAACTCCACAAAGACAAATACAATCATACAATAGTAATAAAAATATTACTATAATAACCCCTGGTGCTAACATGTAGCTTAAATTGGTAGTGCAAAGGATTCTAATTAATGTATACTATAAACAATAAATCTCCTTAGTGAGGTAGTTCTAATTTGTTCGAAATTTCCTTACATATATGTATAAAACTGGGATTAATTGGTTATAAGTAACAAACCCAATTAGGGATGCGCTTAAGGATGAATCAGAGTAGTGCGAGTAAAAAATGAACAATTTTATTACAATCTTATCATGCAAAAAATATTTTCTAAAACCAAATTTATCAAATAACACTCTGATCAGGCGTTTGACAATGTAGTATCAATAAAATCCCTAAAAACTCAAATTAGATAAATAAAATAAAAATAAATACATATAATAACAATGAAACAATCACTATTACAAATGGTTATTTCAAAGTAAAGAGCAAAGATCCCAATAGGAACCAAGGAAGATCCACGTCAGCTGGAAGTTAGTGATGTTTAGCCGGAGCTGTAACGAGATTTGAAATCCAAATGAACAGACAGGAAGAGAGCCAAATTTAAGGTGTTCACTTATTACTTACACCGAAAATGCTCTCTGAAGTCCCAGCTGTCTCTCTATAGCGGTCCTGGATTAGATCACTGCTGGATGGATCACCGAGAAGGAATCCCTTGTCTTTCACGATCCGTATTAGCACTCGCGCCAGACAGACCAAACAGTGCTCTGGGTCTCCGTGCGGTCTCGACGCTGGCAATTAGTTCCAGTCACCTGTGTGTTAGAAGAGTGGGCGGAGCAACGTGTTTCAGCCCGGTCTGGGCCTTTGTCAAGCTCCTGATAGATGGGAGATCAGGTCTTTTAAACCGTCACTCCTGCATATGAATGGTTAGGCATTAATTCAAAACAAAGGAAGTTGCGGTACAAATACAAAATTGATACATTTTTACTATTGTTACTTTTAGCTCTTATGCATAATACATTTAAAGATGCACAATTTGCCTATCGGGTTTCAACTTGTTTGATGATTGATTTAAAATTTAAAATTTAAAAAATAGCGATCATTTTTAATTATAATAGATTCGATACATAAAAACACAAACATACAAAAGGGGGAATTTATTTTCATTTTTCACTTGCACCCCTTTATATCATCTAACCTAAAGCACACCCCACAGGGAAAGAATTTTAAAGTAGGGATTATAATAGTAAAAATCAAAAACAGCTCTCTGCGCCAATTATATTGTCCCAGTATCAATTCTTATTACTTCTTAAGTATATCCTGCTAGACAACCATACAGTAATCAAATCAGATATCCTCAACAAACATAAGTTTAAATCCAAAATTTAAAAAAATAAAAATTAAAGGGAAAAAACGGGATTTATTCTCTAAGAAAACACCCTATATCGAAATCTAAGTTTAAACCATTTGGTATAAGCGTTTTTAAGTCGAAGATCCATTTGGTCTCCTTTTTAAGTAATTCTGACTGTGCATTTCCCCCTCTCCAATTCCTTTTCAACTTATCTATACCCATATATGAAAAACATCTCAGATCTCCCCCATTGTAGGTAATGAAGTGTTTTGGTATAGGGAGATCTTTGTTCCTATCTAGATCGTGATTTTCAATCGACCAGATATGTTCACGAATCCGGTCTCGTAGGGGTCTTTCCGATTACCCTACATATTGCTTGCCACATTTACACTGTATTAGATAGATAACCGATTTATCTGAGCACCTTATAATGTCTTTGATTTTATAGGATTTTCCTGTGACAGTTGATTTGAATTCTTTTTCTTTTTTGGAGTGTTTACACGCCTTACAAGTTAGGCATGGAAAAAAACACCTTAAAGGGTTTTTTTCCATGCCTAACTTGTAAGGCGTGTAAACACTCCAAAAAAGAAAAAGAATTCAAATCAACTGTCACAAGAAAATCCTATAAAATCAAAGACATTACGAGGTGCTCAGATAAATCGGTTATCTATCTAATACAGTATAAATGTGGCAAGCAATATGTAGGGGAATCGGAAAGACCCCTACGAGACCGGATTCGTGAACATATCTGGTCGATTGAAAATCACGATCTAGATAGGAACAAAGATCTCCCTATACCAAAACACTTCATTACCTGCAATGGGGGAGATCCGAGATGTTTTTCATATATGGGTATAGATAAGTTGAAAAGGAATTGGAGAGGGGGAAATGCACAGTCAGAATTACTTAAAAAGGAGACCAAATGGATCTTCGACTTAAAAACGCTTATACCAAATGGTTTAAACTTAGATTTCGATATAGGGTGTTTTCTTAAAGAATAAATCCCGTTTTTTCCCTTTAATTTTTATTTTTTTAAATTTTGGATTTAAACTTATGTTTGTTGAGGATATCTGATTTGATTACTGTATGGTTGTCTAGCAGGATATACTTAAGAAGTAATAAGAATTGATACTGGGACAATATAATTGGCGCAGAGAGATGTTTTTGATTTTTACTATTATAATCCCTACTTTAAAATTCTTTCCCTGTGGGGTGTGCTTTAGGTTAGATGATATAAAGGGGTGCAAGTGAAAAATGAAAATAAATTCCCCCTTTTGTATGTTTGTGTTTTTATGTATCAAATCTATTATAATTAAAAATGATCGCTATTTTTTAAATTTTAAATCAATCATCAAACAAGTTGAAACCCGATAGGCAAATTGTGCATCTTTAAATGTATTATGCATAAGAGCTAAAAGTAACAATAGTAAAAATGTATCAATTTTGTATTTGTACCGCAACTTCCTTTGTTTTGAATTAATGCCTAACCAATCATATGCAGGAGTGACGGTTTAAAAGACCTGATCTCCCATCTATCAGGAGCTTGACAAAGGCCCAGACCGGGCTGAAACACGTTGCTCCGCCCACTCTTCTAACACACAGGTGACTGGAACTAATTGCCAGCTTCGAGACCGCACGGAGACCCAGAGCACTGTTTGGTCTGTCTGGCGCGAGTGCTAATACGGATCGTGAAAGACAAGGGATTCCTTCTCGGTGATCCATCCAGCAGTGATCTAATCCAGGACCGCTATAGAGAGACAGCTGGGACTTCAGAGAGCATTTTCGGTGTAAGTAATAAGTGAACACCTTAAATTTGGCTCTCTTCCTGTCTGTTTATTTGGATTTCAAATCTCGTTACAGCTCCGGCTAAACATCACTAACTTCCAACTGACGTGGATCTTCCTTGGTTCCTATTGAGATCTTTGCTCTTTACTTTGAAATAACCATTTGTAATAGTGATTGTTTCATTGTTATTATATATATTTATTTTTATTATATTTATCTAATTTGAGTTTTTAGGGATTTTATTGATACTACATTGTCAAACGCCTGATCAGAGTGTTATTTGATAAATTTGGTTTTAGAAAGTATTTTTTGCATGATAAGATTGTAATAAAATTGTTCATTTTTTACTCGCACTACTCTGATTCATCCTTAAGCGCATCCCTAATTGGGTTTGTTACTTATAACCAATTAATCCCAGTTTTATACATATATGTAAGGAAATTTCGAACAAATTAGAACTACCTCACTAAGAAGATTTATTGTTTATAGTATACATTAATTAGAATTCTTTGCACTACCAATTTAAGCTACACGTTAGCACCAGGGGTTATTATAGTAATATTTTTATTACTATTGTATGATTGTATATTCCCCAAATCAGCAGAGCTGTGCTGACCTTTCTCTTACACTTACCAGAGAAAGGCAAAGCATTAAGGGCCACAGACACAGCAGATTGTAACTGTGAAGTAACGTCCTCTGGAAAAAAAACACCTCCAAAGGGAGGAATAGGCATACCGTAGGGAACTGCATGTGACATAGGGTTATATCTGGGTTGCGGAGTGAGTGTGGGCATCTCCTGGACAACAGAGTCCTGAGAGCTGGATGGCACAGAGGGGATAAACTTATCAGAGGGATTAACAGTTCTAGCCCCCCTTCCTAGTCTTTAGAACGACACCCAGGCAAATGGAACAAAATTGAGCAGGGGTACAAACCACAGTCTTATAATATAGACAATTAATAGAAATAGTTATAGCAGACACAGAACCCTCTGAAGGGTTAACTTCAGTGTCCTCCATAGCTGGATATTGAGTCTCAATGAAAAAAACAAGTCACTAACCAAAAATCGTTAAATACAGAGAGGCACCTCTACCCACACCAAAGGCTGGGGTACTCACCACCTCCTAGAGACCCAGACCAGACAAGTAATGGACTCCCCGTAAAAGCGACAAGGAACCCTGTGGAAAGGAAATTGTGCACGCTCACGTGATGTGCAAGCTGAGACCGCCAACAGTAAGAAGAAAAGTGCATGAAGCTATTAAGAGCTGTGCAGCGCTTAAAATTAAGTAAAAAATTAACTCCAGAGTTCCTCTGCCGTGTGTCCCAAAACACCTTAATGAGCCAAAACCCTTCACAAGTGCTCCGATCAAGGAGATAAGCATCAAAGTATTTCCCCAACTGCTCCTCATAAATCATCTCCATAGCAAAGGAGATATTGTCCCCAGATCCTGTAGAGGCTTACTAAGCGTCACACTGTGACCAAAGAGGTCCCTGTCATAAATCTTAGGGGAGAAATTAACCCACTAGGTACCTTCACCTAAGATAAGATAAAAAACATAATTTATGCTTACCTGATAAATTCCTTTCTTCTGTAGTGTGATCAGTCCACGGGTCATCATTACTTCTGGGATATTACTCCTCCCCAACAGGAAGTGCAAGAGGATTCACCCAGCAGAGCTGCATATAGCTCCTCCCCTCTACGTCACTCCCAGTCATTCGACCAAGGACCAACGAGAAAGGAAAAGCCAAGGGTGAAGTGGTGACTGGAGTATAAATTAAAAAATATTTACCTGCCTTAAAAACAGGGCGGGCCGTGGACTGATCACACTACAGAAGAAAGGAATTTATCAGGTAAGCATAAATTATGTTTTCTTCTGTTAAGTGTGATCAGTCCACGGGTCATCATTACTTCTGGGATACCAATACCAAAGCAAAAGTACACGGATGACGGGAGGGATAGGCAGGCTCTTTATACAGAAGGAACCACTGCCTGAAGAACCTTTCTCCCAAAAATAGCCTCCGATGAAGCAAAAGTGTCAAATTTGTAAAATTTGGAAAAAGTATGAAGCGAAGACCAAGTTGCAGCCTTGCAAATCTGTTCAACAGAGGCCTCATTCTTGAAGGCCCAAGTGGAAGCCACAGCTCTAGTAGAATGAGCTGTAATTCTTTCAGGAGGCTGCTGTCCAGCAGTCTCATAAGCTAAACGAATTATGCTACGAAGCCAAAAAGAAAGAGAGGTAGCGGAAGCTTTTTGACCTCTCCTCTGCCCAGAGTAAATGACAAACAGAGAAGACGTTTGTCGAAATTCCTTAGTTGCCTGTAAGTAAAATTTTAGAGCACGGACTACATCCAGGTTGTGCAGTAGACGTTCCTTCTTTGAAGAAGGATTTGGGCATAAAGAAGGAACAACAATCTCTTGATTGATATTCCTGTTAGTAACTACCTTAGGTAAGAACCCAGGTTTAGTACGCAGGACTACCTTATCCGAATGAAAAATCAAATAAGGAGAATCACAATGTAAGGCTGATAATTCAGAGACTCTTCGAGCCGAGGAAATAGCCATTAAAAATAGAACTTTCCAAGATAACAACTTTATATCAATGGAATGAAGGGGTTCAAACGGAACGCCCTGAAAAACATTAAGAACCAGGTTTAGACTCCATGGTGGAGCAACAGTTTTAAACACAGGCTTAATCCTGGTCAAAGCCTGACAAAAAGCCTGGACGTCAGGAACTTCTGACAGACGTTGGAAACACGTAAGCCATCCTGAAGTCCCAAGGTGCTGTCAGAGCATCTATCAGGACTGCTCCTGGATCCCTGGATCTGGACCCGTAACGAGGAAGCTTGGCGTTCTGTCGAGACGCCATGAGATCTATCTCTGGTTTGCCCCAACGTCGAAGTATTTGGGCAAAGACCTCCGGATGAAGTTCCCACTCCCCCGGATGAAAAGTCTGACGACTTAAGAAATCCGCCTCCCAGTTCTCCACTCCCGGGATGTGGATTGCTGACAGGTGGCAAGAGTGAGACTCTGCCCAGAGAATTATCTTTGATACTTCCATCATAGCTAGGGAGCTTCTTGTCCCTCCCTGATGGTTGATGTAAGCTACAGTCGTGATGTTGTCCGACTGAAACCTGATGAACCCCCGAGTTGTCAACTGGGGCCAAGCCAGGAGGGCATTGAGAACTGCTCTCAATTCCAGAATGTTTATTGGCAGGAGACTCTCCTCCTGACTCCATTGTCCCTGAGCCTTCAGAGAATTCCAGACGGCACCCCAACCTAGAAGGCTGGCGTCTGTTGTTACAATTGTCCAGTCTGGTCTGCTGAATGGCATCCCCCTGGACAGATGTGGCCGAGAAAGCCACCATAGAAGAGAATTTCTGGTCTCTTGATCCAGATTCAGAGAAGGGGATAAGTCTGAGTAATCCCCATTCCACTGACCTAGCATGCACAGTTGCAGTGTTCTGAGGTGTAAGCGTGCAAAGGGTACTATGTCCATTGCCGCTACCATTAAGCCGATTCCCTCCATGCATTGAGCCACTGACGGGTGTTGAATGGAATGAAGGGTGCGGCAAGCACTTTGAAGTCTTGTTAGCCTGTCCTCTGTCAGGTAAATCTTCATTTCTACAGAATCTATAAGAGTCCCCAGGAAGGGAACTCTTGTGAGTGGAACGAGTGAACTTTTCTTTTCGTTCACCTTCCATCCATGTGAACTTAGAAATGCCAGCACTAACTCTGTATGAGACTTGGCAGTTTGAAAGCTTGAAGCTTGTATCAGAATGTCGTCTAGGTATGGAGCTACCGAGATTCCCCGCGGTCTTAGTACCGCCAGAAGAGCACCCAGAACCTTTGTGAAGATTCTTGGAGCTGTAGCCAATCCGAATGGAAGAGCCACAAACTGGTAATGCCTGTCTAGGAAGGCAAACCTTAGGTACCGATAATGATCTTTGTGAATCGGTATGTGAAGGTAAGTATCTTTTAAATCTACAGTGGTCATGTACTGACCCTCTTGGATCACAGGTAAAATTGTCCGAATAGTCTCCATCTTGAACGATGGAACTCTTAGGAATTTGTTTAGGATCTTTAAGTCCAGGATTGGTCTGAAAGTTCCCTCTTTTTTGGGAACCACAAACAGATTTGAGTAAAACCCCTGTCCCTGTTCCGATCGTGGAACTGGATGGATTACTCCCATTAACAAGAGCTCTTGTACGCAGCGTAGAAACGCCTCTTTCTTTGTCTGGATTGTTGACAATCTTGACAGATGAAATCTCTCTCTTGGAGGAGAGTATTTGAAGTCCAGAAGGTATCCCTGAGATATTATCTCTAGCGCCCAGGGATCCTGAACATCTCTTGCCCAAGCCTGGGCGAAGAGAGAAAGTCTGCCCCCCACTAGATCCGATCCCGGATCGGGGGCCCTCAATTCATGCTGTCTTAGGGGCAGCAGCAGGTTTCCTAGTCTGCTTGCCCTTGTTCCAGGACTGGTTAGGTTTCCAGCCTTGTCTGTAGCGAGCAACAGCTCCTTCCTGTTTTGGTGCAGAGGAAGTTGATGCTGCTCCAGCTTTGAAATTACGAAAGGAACGAAAATTAGACTGTCTAGTCTTGGCTTTGGCTTTGTCCTGAGGCAGGGCATGGCCTTTACCTCCTGTAATGTCAGCGATAATCTCTTTCAACCCGGGCCCGAATAAGGTCTGCCCTTTGAAAGGTATATTAAGCAATTTAGACTTAGAAGTAACATCAGCTGACCAGGATTTTAGCCACTGCGCCCTGCGTGCCTGAATGGCGAATCCTGAATTCTTCGCCGTAAGTTTAGTAAGATGTACTACGGCCTCCGAAATGAATGAATTAGCTAGTTTAAGGACTCTAAGCCTGTCCGTAATGTCGTCCAGAGTAGCTGAACTAATGTTCTCTTCCAGAGACTCAATCCAGAATGCCGCTGCAGCCGTGATCGGCGCAATGCATGCAAGGGGTTGCAATATAAAACCTTGTTGAACAAACATTTTCTGAAAGCAGGAAACAAATTACAGAATAAACGTTTTTTATCTCAGTCAAACTATAATTCTCACAGCTCTGCTGAGAGAAATTACCTCCCTCAAAATAAGTTTTGAAGACCCCTGAGCTCTGTAGAGATGAACCGGATCATGCAGGGAATACAATGAGTTGCTGACTGAAATATTTGATGCAGTAAAAGCGCCAAAAAAACGGCCCCTCCCCCTCACACACAGCAGTGAGGGAGAACAGAAACTGTCAGAAAAACAGATTAAGCAACTGCCAAGTGGAAAAATAGTGCCCAAACATTTATTCACTCAGTACCTCAGTAAATGAAAACGATTTTACATTCCAGCAAAAACGTTAAACATAATCTCTAGTTATTAAACAGCTTTATGTATTTCTTACAGTGTAATTCTAGTGAAGTACCATTCCCCAGAATACTGAAGTGTAAAGTATACATACATGACATTATATCGGTATGGCAGGATTTTCTCATCAATTCCATTGTCAGAAAATAAAAACTGCTACATACCTCTATGCAGATTCATCTGCCCGCTGTCCCCTGATCTGAAGTTTACCTCTCCTCAGATGGCCGAGAAACAGCAATATGATCTTAACTACTCCGGCTAAAATCATAACAAAAACTCTGGTAGATTCTTCTTCAAACTCTGCCAGAGAGATAATAACACACTCCGGTGCTATTTTAAAATAACAAACTTTTGATTGAAGATATAAAACTAAGTATAATCACCATAGTCCTCTCACACATCCTATCTAGTCGTTGGGTGCAAGAGAATGACTGGGGGTGACGTAGAGGGGAGGAGCTATATGCAGCTCTGCTGGGTGAATCCTCTTGCACTTCCTGTTGGGGAGGAGTAATATCCCAGAAGTAATGATGACCCGTGGACTGATCACACTTAACAGAAGAAAGGACTTACCCTCCAGGATCAGTGCTGTGAAGCAGACACAGCATCTCAAGGTGTAACAATTTCTCTGCATTGCCTGACAGGGACCTGAGTGAAAAGGGAAAAAGCAGTGTAACTCATTAACACTGGTTACCCAGGGACTGTTTGATTCTCTGGATAATATAACAGAGAACATTCTCTGCACATCTAGACACTAACTTTCATCACTTCTCTCACTGAGAGGTTTACATGATTACTTGAAAGGCTCAGTCCTTTCTTGAAGGGAAGGATTAAAGGACTATCCATATCTTCTGACACTTTCTCTGCCATCCTCTTATAGAAACAAAAGGCAAATAATGACTGAGGGGATAGGGGAAGTGGGAGGGATATTTATAGCCTTTGACTGGGGTGTCTTTGCCTCCTCCTGGTGGCCAGGTGTTGATATGCCCAACAGTAATGATTGAAGTCGTGGACTCTCCCTGCCTTTGGAAAGAAAAGGTTAATGTGTTATCATCCATTCTTCTTAAAGGGATAGTAAAGCCAAAAATTAAACTTTCATAATTGAGATAGAATGGACTAGTGGGAGTTAGCTGAGCACATCAGGTGGGCCAATGACAAGAGCCATATATGTGCAGTCACCAATTAGCAGCTAGCTCCCAGTAGAGCATTGTTACTCCTGGGCCTTACTGTGTGTGTTCTTTAACAAAGAATAAAAAGAACAAAGCAAAATTGATAATAGAAGTAAATTGGAAAGTTGTTCAAAAATTCATGTTCTGTAGGAAAATGTATGAAAATGTAAACTTTAAAGGGATACTAAGCCTATTTTTTTTATTTCATGATTCAGATAAAGCATGCAGTTTTAAGCAACTAATTTACTCCTTTTATCAATTTTTCTTCGTTCTCTTGGTATATTTATTTGGAAAGCAGGAATGAAAATTTTAGGAGCCGGTCCGTTTTTGGTTCAGAACCCTGAATAGCGCTTGCTGATTTGTGGCTACATTAGCCTTAGAATAATATGTAGATGCATTTTTACAATTATGGGCTAGATTACAAGCGGCTGGCTAACTATTGCATGCAAGCAAAAAGGGGTTTATCACAGCTCTTTGCGTGCGTCGGTATTTACAAGTTGAAAGTAAACGCGTTTACTCAAGCGCAATTGAATTTAAAGCACGTCGTATTAACAGAAAATATATATATATATATATATAAAAACATAAGCATCAAAAATATGTCTAACTATACATATAGGGGGTGCTCTCTAAAAATATATATAACAATAATCAAGATAATAGGTATGTAAAATATGTAAGTCACAATCTGGCAGCTCCTTGTCTTCCAATAAATCTAGAAAAAACAACACAAGGGCGCCAAATAGCCTAGCACAGGCGCAAACATCACATTTAATAATTGGTCAGTATACACTTACATTCAGTATAGCGGACTGGCCTCTGATCATGCAGGATCCAAATGTCATCAGGTTCAGATCCCAAAGAGTGGCTCTTCTTGTACAAACTGTTCTAAATAAAAGACACAGCACACTGCATGGCCAAGTACATTTTGTAAACCAAGAGAATGTACTGTATATAGAGGAACACTTACATCATCATAGCAGCTCCAGGTGCATTAGGTGCAGACCTGAACTTTGCAGTCGCCCAGCTGACTGATATCCAGGGGTTAAACAGAAACCACAGGAACAACTGGCTTGAGTTGACAGAAAAGCACAAGACATCTTGTTTTTTTCCCCACTTTTCATGCTCCATTGAAGTCTATGGGGTAATACGTTAACGCGGTCGCGATTTTCTAAGTTAGGCTTTTTGCACTCAAGCGTATACTTTTTACTTTCAACTTGTCTAGCGAAATTAATGAACGAGCAGGAGCAATAAATAGTGTTCCACTCATAATCTATCCCTATAAAAATTGTTTAAATAATTAAAGTATAAGTGTAAAAGTTTAGTTTCTATAAAGTACTTTAGTTTCTGTAAACTAATGGATCCTGCCATGTTTGAACTAGTTTTCTATTTATTTCTGTTTGTGCAAACAAAGTTGTGTGGAATCCCTTTTTTGGCATTCTCTTTTATTGCCTCTTATCACATTTTTTATTAGCTTTTCACAACAGGGAGTGCTAGTTCATGTGAGTCATATAGATAACATTGTGGGTTTTGGCAGACTCTGCACTAATTGGGTTAAATCAAAGCCAATAGATAATAAATAAAAAGTCATGTGATCAGGGGGGTGTCAAAAGAGGCTTAGATACAAGGTAATCACAGGGATAAAAGTATAATAATATAACCATGTTTTCTGTGCAGAATTGGGGAATGGGTAATAAAGGGATTGTCTATCTTTTTAAACAATAAACATTTTTTAGTTGACTTTACTTTATAGAAGCTAAGTGGAATTTAGAAAACGAACAATTTTCAGAGTTAAATTACAGGAAAAGGGAACGTAATAAATAATGAAAGTATATCGCAATGTATTTAAACTACACATAATTCAACATTTAAACATTTTATATTACAATACTTATACTGTTTAATATCAATACAATACTCATATGGCTAGATTACAAGTGAAGCGCAATAGTTTCCACCTGAGCGATAAGTGGTTTATCGTAAGCGTTTGTGCACATCTGGCTTGCAGCTCGTATTACAAGTTGAGCATAAACGCGATGCGCTCATGCTAGAATCATTACCGCAACTTCAGAGCTCTGGTTAACTGTTTTGTGAAACATAAAAACATAAAAGTTGCATAAAACACATCAAAAATATATTACAAAGTACAGTTACATTCATAATAACACTGTCTAATAAAAATTATTTAAAAAAAATATTGCACACAAAAGTTACAAAGATAGATCTCGGATGTTAGGAAAAAAACAGCAGGCAAAGGGCTTTAACATAGACATACATAAATATACATGACTAAAGATGTACATGTATGTCTATATACGTGTACATATATTTACATATTTATATGTGTATATATGTATTTACAGACATATTTACACCTGACAGCCACACCACCATATTATGGCACTCTCTTGTACCTGTTTTTACTAGGAAAAGAAATAAAGGAGCTATATTTTAACCGTAACTGAGAAGAGTCTCCGGGTTCAATTAATTTCACTTTATATTTACACCTATAAACACATAAATATATATGTACACATATATAGACACACACACACACATATATATATATATATATATATATATATATATATATATATATATATATATATATATATATATATATATATATATGCAATAGAGCCCTTTGCAGCTAAGTAAATAAAAATATGAAAAAAACATAAATTATGCTTACCTGATAATTTAATTTCCTTCTGTATGAGGAGAGTCCACGGCATCATTCCTTACTGTTGGGAAATACTGAACCTGGCCACCAGGAGGAGGCAAAGACACCCCAGCCAAATGCTTAAATACTCCCCCAACTTCCCTCATATCCCAGTCATTCTGCCAAGGGAACAAAGAACAGTAGGAGAAATATCAGGGTATAAATGATGCTGGATGAGAAAAAAAAAAATTGGTTTGCCCATCGGAGCAAACGGGCGGGGGCCAGGAACTCTCCTCATACAGAAGGAAATTAAATTATCAGGTAAGCATAATTTATGTTTTCCTTCTTAATATGAGGAGAGCCCATGGCATCATTCCTTACTGTTGGGATAACTATACCCAAGCTCTAGAGGACACTGAATGATAACTGGAGGGGTAAAGGAAAGGAGGACTCTAATCTGAGGGCACCACAGCCTGTAAAACCTTTCTCCCAAAAGATGCTACGGCCGAAGCAAAAACGTCAAACTTTTAGAATTTTGAAAAAGTATGTAAGGAGGACCAGGTAGCCGCCTTACAAATCTGATCCATGGAGGCCTCATTCTTAAAGGCCCAAGAGGAAGCCACCACTCTAGTGGAATGAGCCATAATCTTCTGAGGATGTCTAAGTCCTACTGACTCGTAAACTAAGCATATAACACTCCTCAAACAAAAAGATAAGGAAGTCGAAGAAGCTTTCAGACCATTATGCTTCCCAGAGTAGATAATAAACAAGGAAGAAGTTTGCCTAAAATCCTTAGTAGCGTTTAGATAAAACTTAAAAGCTCGAACCATATCCAGATTATGAAGTAAACGTTCCATCGAAGAAGAAGGATTAGGACATAAGGAAGGAACCACAATCCCCTTATTGATGTTACGATCAGACACTACCTTAGGTAGACAACCCAAGCGGGTACGTAGGAAAGCCGTATCAGTGTGGAACACCAGATAAGGAGGCTCACATAGCAAGGCAGCTATTTCAGAAACTCTGCGTGCCGACGCAATAGCCAATAGAAAAAAAAACTAAATTTATGCTTACCTGATAAATTACTTTCTTTTACGATATGACGAGTCCACGGATTTCATCCTTACTTGTGGGATATTAACCTCCTGCTAACAGGAAGTGGAAAAGAGCACCACAGCAGAGCTGTATATATAGCCCCTCACCTTCCCCTCCACCCTCAGTCATTCGGCCAAAGGTATAGGAAGAGAAAAAGGAAAGGCTAAAAGGTGCAGAGGTGACTGAAGTTTACAAAAAATATAAAGAAAAATTGTCTTAAAAAGAACAGGGTGGGCCGTGGACTCGTCATATCGTAAAAGAAAGTAATTTATCAGGTAAGCATAAATTTAGTTTTCTTTTACAAAGATATGACGAGTCCACGGATTTCATCCTTATTTGTGGGAAACCAATACCAAAGCAATAGGACATGGATGAAAGGGAGGGACAAGACAGGAACCTAAACGGAAGGCACCACTGCTTGAAGAACCTTTCTCCCAAAGATAGCCTCAGAAGAAGCAAAAGTATCAAATTTGGAAAATTTGGAAAAAGTGTGAAGGGACGACCAAGTCGCAGCCTAACAAATCTGTTCCACAAATGCATCGTTTTTAAAAGCCCATGTGGAAGCAGCAGCTCTAGTAGAATGAGCCGTAATTCTTTCAGGAGGCTGCTGTCCAGCAGTCTCATATGCCAGGCGGATGATACTTCTCAGCCAAAAAGAAAGAGAGGTAGCCGTAGCTTTCTGACCCCTACGCTTTCCCGAATAAACAATGAATAATGAAGATGATTGACGGAAATCCTTAGTTGCCTGTAAGTAAAACTTTAAGGCACGGACCACGTCCAAGTTATGTAACAGACGCTCCTTCTTAGAAGAAGGATTAGGACACAAGGAAGGAACAACAATTTCCTGATTAATATTCTTATTCGAAACAACCTTAGGAAGGAACCCAGGTTTGGTACGTAAAACCACCTTATCAGAATGAAATATGAGATAAGGCGAATCACACTGTAATGCTGAAAGCTCAGAAACTCAAGCAGAAGAAATAGCAACCAAAAACAGAAATTTCCAAGATAATAGTTTAATATCTATGGAATGCATAGGTTCAAACGGAACCCCTTGCAGAACTCGAAGAACTAAATTCAAACTCCAGGGAGGAGTAATAGGTCTAAATACAGGCATAATTCTAGATAGAGCCTGACAAAAAGACTGAACATTTGATACATTTGCCAAACGTTTGTGAAACAGAATTGACAAAGCTGAAATTTGTCCCTTTAAGGAACTTGCTGATAACCCTTTCTCCAATCCTTCTTGGAGAAAAAACAAACTCCTAGGAATCCTAACTTTACTCCATGAGCAACCCTTGGATTCACACCAATAAAGATATTTACGCCATATCTTATGATAGATCTTTCTAGTGACAGGCTTTCAAGCCTGTATCAAAGTATTGATAAGTGAATCAGAGAATCCTCGCTTCGATAAAATCAAGCATTCAATCTCCACACAGTCAGTTGCAGAGAAATTAGATTTGGATGTTGGAAAGGACCTTGAATGAGAAGGTCCTGTCTCAACGGAAGTTTCTACGGTGGCAGAGAGGACATGTCCACTAGATCTGCATACTAAGTCCTGCGTGGCCAAGCAGGCGCTATCAGGATCACTGAAGTTCTCTCCTGCTTGATTCGAGTAATCACGCATGGGAGAAGAGGAAACGGCGGAAACACATAAGGCTGAACAACCAAGGTACTGCCAAGGCATCTATCAGTTCGGCCTGAGGATCCCATGACCGGGATCCGTATCTTGGAAGCTTGGCATTCTGACAAGATGCCATCAAATCCAATTCCGGTCTGCACCATCTGAGAATCAATGAGGCAAATACCTCCGGGTGAAGTTCCCACTACCCCGGATGAAAAGTCTGTTGACTTAGAAAATCTGCTTCCCAGTTCTCTACCCCTGGGATGTAGATCGCTGACAGATGACAAGAGTGGGCCTCTGCCCAACTGATTATCTTGGATACTTCTATCATCGCTAAGGAACTCCTTGTTCCCCCCTGATGATTGACATATGCCACAGTCGTTATGTTGTCCGACTGGAATCTGATGAATTTGGCCGAAGCCAACTGAGGCCACGCCTGAAGCGCATTGATATTGCTCTCAGTTCCAGAATATTGATTGGAAGTAGAGACTCCACCTGAGTCCAAACACCCTGAGCCTTCAGGGAGTTCCAAACTGCACCCCAGCCCAGAAGGCTGTCATCTGTTGTCACTATCACCCACGAGGGTCTGCGGAAACAAGTCCCCTGGGACATATAATCTGGCGACAACCACCAAAGAAGAGAGTTTCTGGTCTCTTGATCCAGAATTATCTTTGGAGATAAATCCACATAATTCCCATTCCACTGACCGAGCATGCACAGTTGCAGTGGTCTGAGATGAAAGCGAGCAAACGGAACAATGTCCATTGCCGCTACCATTAATCTGATTACCTCCATATACTGAGCCACTGATGGCCGAGGAATGGACAGAAGTGCTCGGCAAGTATTCAAAATCTTTGATTTTCTGACCTAAGTCAGAAATACTTTCATGGCTACCGAGTCTATCAGAGTTCCCAAGAAAGGAACCCTTGTCTGTAGAACAAGTGAACTCTTCTCTATGTTCACCTTCCAGCCGTGAGTTCTCAGAAAAGACAACACTGTGTTTGTGTGCGATTTTGTCAGATGATATGTTGACGCCTGAATCAGAATATCGTCCAGATAAGGCGCCACCGCTATCCCTTGCGGTCTGAGAACCGCCAAAAGAGACCCTAGAACCTTAGTGAAGATTCTGGGTGCTGTGGCCAACCCGAAAGGAAGAGCCACAAACTGATAATGTTTGTCCAAGAAGGCAAACCTTAGAAACCGATGATGATCTTTGTGGATTGGAATATGAAGGTAAGCATCCTTTAAATCCACGGTAGTCATATATTGACCCTCCTGGATCATTGGCAAAATCGTTCGAATTGTCTCCATATTGAATGATGAAACTCTTAGAAATTTGTTTAGACACTTGAGGTCCAAAATGGGTCTGAACGTTCCCTCATTTTTCGGGACCACAAATAGGTTTGAGTAAAACCCCTGTCCCATAGTAAAAAGGTATTTTACACAGCATAAGAACCCTCTCTCTTTATCTGGTTTGCAGATAATTTTGAAAGATGAAATATGAAATCTCCCTCTTGGGAGAAAATTCTTGAATTCCAATTGATAACCGTGGGTCACTATTTCTAGTGCCCAGGAATCCTGAACATCTCTTGCCCAAGCCTGAGCAAAGAAAGAAAGTCTGCCCCCTACTAGATCCGGTCCCGGATTGGGGGCCACCCCTTCATGCTGCTTTGTGGAAGAAGAAAAAGCGGGGGGTCCTCCTTTAAAGTTCCGAAAGGAACGAAAATTATTCTGTTTACCCCTCATTTTAACCGACCTATCCTATCAGAAATGATCTCCTTCAATTCTGGCCCAAAAAGGGTCTTACCTTTGAAGGGAATAGCTAAAAGCTTATGTTTTGATGACACATCAGCAGACCAAGATTTGAGCCACAATGCTCTACGTGCTAAAATAGCAAATCCTGCATTTTTTGCTGCTAATTTAGCAATTTGAAAAGCGGCATCAGTAATAAAAGAATTAGCTAGCTTAAAAGCCTTAATTCTATCTAGAATGTCATCTAATGGAGTCTCAACCTTAAGAGACTCTTCTAGAGCCTCAAACCAAAAAGCTGCTGCAGTAGTTACTGGAACAATGCAAGCCGTAGGTTGTAAAAGAAATCCCTGATTAACAAATAATTTATTTAGTAGACCCTCTAATTTCTTATCCATAGGATTCTTGAAAGCACAACTATCCTCAATGGGTATAGTAGTACGCTTAGCTAGGGAAGATATAGCTCCCTCTACCTTAGGTAGTCCCGAAATGGTATCTGATATAGGAAACATTTTCTTAAAATTAGGAGAGGGAGAAAACGGTATACCTGGTCTATCCCATTCCTTACTAATAATTTCCGAAATTCTCTTAGGAACCGGAAAAACATCAGTGTAAGTAGGAACTTCAAAATATTTATCCATTTTACACAATTTCTCTGGAGGAATCACAATAGGATCACAATCATCCAGAGTAGCTAAAACCTCCCTAAGCAACAGGCGGAGGTGTTCACGCTTAAATTTAAATGACATAGCATCCGAATCTGTCTGAGGCAAAACATTCCCTGAATCAGAAATTTTACCCTCAGACAGTAATTCCCTGATCCCCAACTCAGAGCATTGTGAGGGAACATCGGAAATAGCTAATAAAGCATCAGAGGATTCAGTATTTACATTAATACTTGACCTACTGCGTTTACCCTGCAACACTGGTAAATTAGACAATACCTCTGTAAGGGTAGTTGACATAACTGCAGCCTTCTCCTGCAGAGTAAAGGAATTAGACGCACTAGAAGTACTAGGCATCGCTTGTGTGGGCATAAAAGGTTGTGACACTTGGGGAGAATGGATGGCATATCCTGATTCTCTTCAGACTGAGAATCATCCCTAGGCACACTTACTTTATTTAAAATATGCTTTTTACATTGTAAAGCCCTTTCAGTACAAAAGTTACACAATGTTAGAGGGGGTTGCACAATAGCTTCTAAACACATAGAACAATGAGAAACCTCAATGTCAGACATGTTGAACAGAGTAGTAATACCACAAAAGTCGTTTAAACACTTATTTATAGCATAAAATAAACATTAGAAAAAATGTGTACTGTGCCTTTAAGAAAAGAAAAAGTGAACAATTTTTCCAAAATGCACAAAAAACGTTAAATTATTCCCAAATCTAACTTAATATCGTTGGTTAATCCAAACATTACTGCACCCAGAAGCAAGGGCAGAAATAAGGCTTTAGAAGTACTTAAATCAACATGTAGTCAAAAGATAAATAAAAATACACTCTGCACCTCACCACAGCTCTGCTGTGGCGCCTACCTGCCCCCCAGGGTACTTCGAATCAAGTTTCCAACCCTTCAGACCAGCTACACAGTCCAGGAGCCACCGAGTTACTGTTTGCTGCTGCTACGCCTGAAGAAATTGCGCCAAAATAGGTTCCGCCCCTTAAGGTCAAAAGTCGGAGTAGGCCCAAACAACACCGCATGGAAATGCAGTTTTGCACTAAAGTAAAAATACACACACAATTTAACCCTCAAGCATAAAACCAATAAGTTTTAAGTGCCAAAAATAAAAAACATAAAACATTGTTTTTTATATTGTCTCCCATGTCAAATAATGCCCAAATATCAACTAATGATACATATAAAATAGGGACTCCAGTAACACCCCTCTTATTAAAATAGGTTTTACTGCTTACCCCATTCCCAAACAGGGAAATAATGCCAGCCAGTTCTGATACACCAAGTCTCCTCAGAAAAAAGGCTGCACATACCTTAATGCTGCTTGTAGCATGAAAACGGTCTCCACACTGAAGATGTCTTATGGTTACCTTCAAAAGTCTTGTGGGAATCAGCGTGGAACTTAGTTACAAATGCTAAGATCATCAAACCTCAGGGCAGAAATCTTCTTCCATATCCCCCTGAGGAAAATAGTATGCACCGGTACCATTTAAAATAAAAAAACTTCTTGATTGAAGAAACTAAAACTAGCACCTCACTTTACCATGTCTTCCTAGTATAACACAGGCAAAGAGAATGACTGAGGGTGGAGGGGAAGGGGAGGGGCTATATATACAGCTCTGCTGTGGTGCTCTTTGCCACTTCCTCTTAGCAGGAGGTTAATATCCCACAAGTAAGGATGAAATCCGTGGACTCGTCATATCTTTGTAAAAGAAAAACTTCCAAGACAAATATATTATTTGAAACTCCAAGGTGGAGCGTTAGATCTCTGCAAGCCTTTTGTGCAGCAAAACAGAAATGGCCAAAATCTGTCCTCTGAGGGAAATGGCTGAAAGGTCCTTCTCCAGACCCTCCTGGAGAAAGGAAAGTATCCTGGCAGCCTTAACCTTATGCCAGGCTAAACCACACTCTTCACACCAGAATAAGTAAGATCTCCATACCTTATGATAGATGCGACGAGTAACAGGCTTACAAGCCTGAATAAGAGTGTCAATAACACTCTCAGAGAACCCTCTCTTGGCTAGGACTAAACGTTCAATAGCCTGAATAAGAGTGTCAATAACACTCTCAGAGAACCCTCTCTTGGCTAGGACTAAACGTTCAATCTCCATGCAGTCAGCATCAGAGAATCTAGCTTTTGATGAACAAAAGGACCCTGTTCCAGCAGATCCCTGCAACAAGGAAACTTCCACGGAGGAGATGAGGATAAAAAAAGCCTTAAAGCCTTAATTCTTTCCTGGATCACGTTGAGGGGACCCTCCAACTCGATCAACTCAGATAAGGCGTTACATCAGTAGGTAGCCGCTCCAGCAACCGCAGCAACAGCCGCTGCCGGTTGAAACAAATATCCCTATGTTGAAACATCTTTCTTAACAGAGTTTCTATCTTCTTATCCATGGGCTCTTTAAACAATGAACTATCCTCAAGCTGGATAGTAGTGCGTTTAGCAAGCGTGCAGATAGTGCCATTCACCTTCGGGATGGAACCGCACAACTACAATTGAGAGTCCGGGACCAGGAACAATTTCTTAAAGGAAGACAAAGGGCAACATGAAGAACCAATCCTATCTCATTAATTCTTAATAATATTCACCATCTTTACAGGAAACAGTTTGTGGTACAACCCTGTCCTCGTAGACCTTATCTAATTAAGGAATCAAATGTTCCTCAGGCAATTTGGGCTCTGGAACCTCTAACGTAGCCAAAACTTTCTTCAACAGAAAGCGTAAATGCTCAATCCTAAATCTAAAGTCTGGTTCCTCCGCAGCTAGAGGTTTAGAGGCATCAGAATCTGGCCCAGAAAGAGCCCCTCTGAAGTATCAGAGGTGCCTTTATCATCTGATAATCTTGTATCAGATAAATCCAATAAACTAGTTGATGACTCCTGGGAAGGATAGCAATATTTGACCTTTCGCTTGCGCTTAGCAGGACGAGGTAAAGCACTAAAGGCTGCAGACACTGCCGTTTGTAACTGTTCAGTAAAGTCTGGCGGTAAAAGGCCCCCTCCAGATGGAGGATTAGGAATGCTACAGGAAGCTGCATGTATATTAGGAGATGACTGTATGGTGTGCACCTCACGGGACGAAGACTCCTCAGAGGTGGACGGGTCAGTGGTATCAAACATATTAAAGGAACACTGAACTCAAAAATTAGAAAGTTGCTTAAAATTGCATGCTCTATCTGAATCACGAAAGAAAAAATTTGGGTTCAGTGGCCCTTCAACCTTCTTTGACACGATTACTTTATCAAAGCATGTGGGAATACCGTGGTCTCCTCACAATATAGACAGCCATTAGACTTAGGTAAAGAGGGAGTACCCTCTAACGTATCAGAATCCTCCATAGCTTGCGCTTACAAAGCAGACAATTGATAATAAGAAAAAACGGCACCTTTATACCCCAATGGCTGGGGCACTCACCACCTCCTATGACCCAGGCCAAACTGAGAAACTGCTTCTTCTCCGGTAAACTGCACGGTCAGGAAAGAGGAAATAAGTGTGACCACACCCGGTCACGTGGTGCGCAATGAAGGACTGCCCCTGCTATAATAGCAAAAAAAAGTGCCAAGCCTTTCAGGTTGTGCAGCTCCCAAAACAAAAGTGAAAACCCTGTACGCTACAACATCTGCCTGAGCCTCATCTCAGACGTCACAGCACAATCAAATAAACTTATGTGATTAATCCCCACTATTCAATAACCCCCCTCCGGAGATATTAACCCTTGATTCCATACAGATAAAAGGAGCCACACTGTAACCCTGTCTTTTTGAGTTATCATATGTGTAAAAAAAATGAAACAATCTTACCGGAATCTATGCCATGGAACAGAAACACAGCCTCTCAAGTTTGATAGTCTTGTATCATCGGTCCTGACATGGACTTGAGTGATGTAAGCAAGCAGTGAAACTCGTCAACACTGATTGCTTAGAAGCTGTTAATACGAGTCTGGATGCGTTCGCAGAAAGACTCTCCCTGCATCTCCAGACTCTAACATTCGTCAATGCTCTCACTGAGAGGCTGACAAGACTATTTAAAACTCCAGTCCCATTTCAAAGGGCAGATGCCCTTCATAAGGAACTACTCAGAATCTTCTGAGACTTCTCTGCAACCTCCTGTGATGAAAGGCAAAGAATGACTGGGATATGAGGGAAGTAGGGGGAGTATTTAAGCCTTTGGCTGGGGTGTCTTTGCCTCCTCCTGGTGGCCAGGTTCAGTATTTCCCAACAGTAAGGAATGATGCAGTGGACTCTCCTCATACTAAGAAGGAAAACATATTTCTGCAATATTCATATTTAAGGTTTTAACTTTGTATTTACTGTAAATATTTCACATTCCAATGTTCAGCACATATCAGAATATGTTCTATGTATTAATAAATATATATTCCTTATACAGTGGGGAAAAACAAAATTTATGCTTACCTGATAAATTCCTTTCTCCTGTAGTGTGGTCAGTCCACGGGTCATCATTACTTCTGGGATATTATCTCCTCCCCTACAGGAAGTGCAAGAGGATTCACCCAGCAGAGCTGCTATATAGCTCCTCCCCTCTACGTCACCTCCAGTCATTCGACCAAAGGACCAACGAGAAAGGAGAAGCCCAAGGGTGTAGTGGTGACTGGAGTATAATCCAAAAAAATCTTTAGCCTGCCATAAAAAACAGGGCGGGCCGTGGACTGACCACACTACAGGAGAAAGGAATTTATCAGGTAAGCATAAATTTTGTTTTCTCCTGTTAAGTGTGGTCAGTCCACGGGTCATCATTACTTCTGGGATACCAATACCAAAGCAAAAGTACACGGATGACGGGAGGGACAGGCAGGCTCTTTATACGGAGGGAACCACTGCCTGAAGAACCTTTCTCCCAAAAACAGCCTCCGAAGAAGCAAAAGTGTCAAATTTGTAAAATTTGGAAAAAGTATGAAGAGAAGACCAAGTTGCAGCCTTGCAAATCTGTTCAACAGAAGCCTCATTCTTAAAGGCCCAAGTGGAAGCCACAGCTCTAGTAGAATGAGCTGTAATTCTTTCAGGAGGCTGCTGTCCAGCAGTCTCATAGGCTAATCGTATTATGCTACGAAGCCAAAACGAGAGAGAGGTAGCCGAAGCTTTTTGACCTCTCCTCTGGCCAGAATAAACGACAAACAGGGAAGATGTTTGACGAAACTCCTTAGTTGCCTGTAGATAAAATTTCAGGGCACGGACTACATCTAGATTGTGTAGCAGACGTTCCTTCTTCGAGGAAGGATTAGGACACAAGGATGGAACAACAATCTCTTGATTGATATTCCTGTTAGTGACCACCTTAGGTAGGAACCCAGGTTTAGTACGCAGAACTACCTTGTCTGAATGAAAAATCAGATAAGGAGAATCACAATGTAAGGCAGATAACTCAGAGACTCTTCGAGCTGAGGAAATAGCCATTAAAAACAGAACTTTCCAAGATAACAACTTGATATCAATGGAATGAAGGGGTTCAAACGGAACACCCTGTAAAACATTAAGAACTAAGTTCAAACTCCATGGTGGAGCAACAGTTTTAAACACAGGCTTGATCCTAGCTAAAGCCTGACAAAAAGCTTGAACGTCCGGAACTTCTGACAGACGTTTGTGTAAAAGAATGGACAGAGCTGAAATCTGTCCCTTTAACGAACTAGCGGATAACCCCTTTTCTAAACCTTCTTGTAGAAAAGACAATATCCTTGGAATCCTAACCTTACTCCATGAGTAACTCTTGGATTCGCACCAATATAAGTATTTACGCCATATTTTATGGTAAATCCTTCTGGTAGCAGGCTTCCTAGCCTGTATTAAGGTATCAATAACTGGCTCAGAAAACCCACGTTTTGATAAAATCAAGCGTTCAATTTCCAAGCAGTCAGCTTCAGAGAAGTTAGATTTTGATGTTTGAATGGACCCTGGATCAGAAGGTCCTGTTTCAGAGGTAGAGACCAAGGCGGACAGGATGACATGTCCACTAGATCTGCATACCAAGTCCTGCGTGGCCATGCAGGTGCTATTAGAATCACTGATGCTCTCTCCTGCTTGATTCTGGCAATCAATCGAGGAAGCATCGGGAAGGGTGGAAACACATAAGCCATCCCGAAGGTCCAAGGTGCTGTCAAAGCATCTATCAGAACCGCTCCCGGATCCCTGGATCTGGACCCGTAGCGAGGAAGCTTGGCGTTCTGACGAGACGCCATGAGATCTATCTCTGGTTTGCCCCAACGTCGAAGTATCTGGGCAAAGACCTCCGGATGAAGTTCCCACTCCCCCGGATGAAAAGTCTGACGACTTAAGAAATCCGCCTCCCAGTTCTCCACTCCCGGGATGTGGATTGCAGACAGGTGGCAAGAGTGAGACTCTGCCCAGCGAATTATCTTTGATACTTCCATCATTGCTAGGGAGCTTCTTGTCCCTCCCTGATGGTTGATGTAAGCTACAGTCGTGATGTTGTCCGACTGAAACCTGATGAACCCCCGAGTTGTTAACTGGGGCCAAGCCAGAAGGGCATTGAGAACTGCTCTCAATTCCAGAATGTTTATTGGAAGGAGACTCTCCTCCTGATTCCATAGTCCCTGAGCCTTCAGAGAATTCCAGACAGCGCCCCAACCTAGTAGGCTGGCGTCTGTTGTTACAATTGACCAGTCTGGCCTGCTGAATGGCATCCCCCTGGACAGGTGTGGCCGATAAAGCCACCATAGAAGAGAGTTTCTGGTCTCTTGATTCAGATTCAGAGTGGGGGACAAATCTGAGTAATCCCCATTCCACTGACTTAGCATGCACAATTGCAGCGGTCTGAGATGTAGGCGTGCAAAAGGTACTACGTCCATTGCCGCTACCATTAAGCCGATCACCTCCATGCATTGAGCTACTGACGGGTGTTGAATGGAATGAAGGACCCGGCATGCATTTTGAAGCTTTGTTAACCTGTCTTCTGTCAGGTAAATCTTCATTTCTACAGAATCTATCAGAGTCCCCAAGAAGGGAACTCTTGTGAGTGGAAAGAGAGAACTCTTCTTTTCGTTCACCTTCCATCCATGCGACCTTAGAAATGCCAGTACTAACTCTGTATGAGACTTGGCAGTTTGAAAGCTTGAAGCTTGTATCAGAATGTCGTCTAGGTACGGAGCTACTGAAATTCCTCGCGGTCTTAGTACCGCCAGAAGAGTACCCAGAACCTTTGTGAAGATTCTTGGAGCCGTAGCCAGTCCGAATGGAAGAGCTACAAACTGGTAATGCCTGTCTAGAAAGGCAAACCTTAGATACCGGTAATGATTTCTGTGAATCGGTATGTGAAGGTAAGCATCCTTTAAATCCACTGTGGTCATGTACTGACCCTCTTGGATCATGGGCAAAATTGTTCGAATCGTTTCCATCTTGAACGATGGAACTCTTAGGAATTTGTTTAGGATCTTTAAATCCAAGATTGGCCTGAAAGTTCCCTCTTTTTTGGGAACTACAAACAGATTTGAGTAAAACCCTTGTCCTTGTTCCGACCGCGGAACTGGATGGATCACTCCCATTAATAAAAGATCTTGTACGCAGCGTAGGAACGCTGCTTTCTTTATTTGGTTTGTTGATAACCTTGACAGATGAAATCTCCCTCTTGGGGGAGAGGATTTGAAGTCCAGAAGGTATCCCTGAGATATGATCTCTAACGCCCAGGGATCCTGAACATCTCTTGCCCAAGCCTGGGCGAAGAGAGAAAGTCTGCCCCCTACTAGATCCGGTCCCGGATCGGGGGCCCTCGATTCATGCTGTCTTAGGGGCAGCAGCAGGTTTCCTGGCCTGCTTGCCCTTGTTCCAGGACTGGTTAGGTTTCCAGCCTTGTCTGTAGCGAGCAACAGCTCCTTCCTGTTTTGGTGCAGAGGAGGTTGATGCTGTTCCTGCTTTGAAATTACGAAAGGAACGAAAATTAGACTGTCTAGCCCTAGGTTTGGCTTTGTCCTGAGGCAGGGCATGGCCTTTACCTCCTGTAATGTCAGCGATAATCTCCTTCAACCCGGGCCCGAACAAGGTTTGCCCTTTGAAAGGTATATTAAGCAATTTAGATTTAGAAGTAACATCAGCTGACCAGGATTTTAGCCACAGTGCTCTGCGTGCCTGAATGGCAAATCCGGAATTCTTAGCCGTAAGTTTAGTTAAATGTACTACGGCATCTGAAATAAATGAGTTAGCTAACTTAAGGGCTTTAAGTTTGTCTGTAATCTCATCTAGTGTAGATGATTGAAGTGTCTCTTCCAGAGACTCAAACCAAAATGCTGCTGCAGCCGTGACAGGCGCAATACATGCAAGAGGTTGCAATATAAAACCTTGTTTAACAAACATTTTCTTAAGGTAACCCTCTAATTTTTTATCCATTGGATCTGAAAAGGCACAGCTATCCTCCACCGGGATAGTGGTACGCTTAGCTAAAGTAGAAACTGCTCCCTCCACCTTAGGGACCGTTTGCCATAAGTCCCGTGTGGTGGCGTCTATTGGAAACATTTTCCTAAATATCGGAGGGGGTGAGAACGGAACACCGGGCCTATCCCACTCCTTAGTAACAATTTCAGTAAGTCTCTTCGGTATAGGAAAAACATCAGTACTCGCCGGTACCGCAAAATATTTATCCAACCTACACATTTTCTCTGGTATTGCAACTGTGTTACAATCATTCAGAGCCGCTAACACCTCCCCTAGTAAAACACGGAGGTTTTCCAGCTTAAATTTAAAGTTTGAAATATCTGAGTCCAATCTATTTGGATCAGAACCGTCACCCACAGAATGAAGTTCTCCGTCCTCATGTTCTGCCGCCTGTGACGCAGTGTCTGACATGGCCCTAATATTATCAGCGCACTCTGTTCTCACCCCAGAGTGATCACGCTTGCCTCTAAGTTCTGGTAATTTAGCCAAAACTTCAGTCATAACAGTAGCCATATCCTGTAATGTGATTTGAAATGGCCGCCCAGATGTACTCGGCGCTACAATATCACGCACCTCCCGAGCGGGAGATGTAGGTACTGACACGTGAGGCGAGTTAGTCGGCATAACTCTCCCCTCGTTGTCTGGTGAAATATGTTCAATTTGTACAGATTGACTTTTATTTAAAGTAGCATCAATACAGTTAGTACATAAATTTCTATTGGGCTCCACTTTGGCATTAGCACATATAGTACATGTATCTTCCTCTGAATCAGACATGTTTAACACACTAGCAATTAACTAGCAACTTGGAAATGCTTTTTTAAGTAATTTACAATAATATGAAAACGAACTGTGCCTATAAGAGGCACAGAAAAAATTATGACAGTTGAAAATAATTAAGTTATAGCATCAAATCTTTGTAAGAAATAAACAATTTTAGCAAAGGATTGTTCCCATTAGCAAGGATAACTAACCCTGGCAGCAGAAAAAATACACAAACAAACATTTTTTATCACAGTCAACTACACTCTTCACGGCTCTGCTGTGATGATTACCTCCCTCAAAAAATGGCTTTGGAGATCCCTGAGTTCTGTAGAGATGAACCGGATCATGCAGGAAGAAAATGAACCTCTGACTGAGTTTTTTGATGCGTAGTAAAAGCGCCAAAAATGGCCCCTCCCCCTCACACATAACAGTGAGAGAGATCAGTGAACTGCTTTAAATTAAACAAAACTATTGCCAAGTGGAAAAAATAGTGCCCAAAACATTTTTTCACCCAGTACCTCAGAGAAATAAACGTTTTTACATGCCAGCAAAAAAACGTTTAACCTCAATAAATTAATTGTTATTTAAAACCTATTGCAAGTCCCTGCAAATTAGGTTAAGTCTATGCATACAGTATAAATCCAGTGAAGTACCATCCCCCAGAATACTGAAGTGTAAAATATACATACATGACAGCCTGATACCAGCTACATCTACTGCATTTAAGGCTGAGTTTACATTATAACGGTATGGCAGGATTTTCTCATCAATTCCATGTCAGAAAATAACAAACTGCTACATACCTCTTTGCAGATTAATCTGCCCGCTGTCCCCTGATCTGAAGTTTACCTCTCCTCAGATGGCCGAGAAACAGCAATATGATCTTAACTACTCCGGCTAAAATCATAGAAAAAAACTCAGGTAGATTCTTCTTCAAATTCTACCAGAGAATGAATAACACACTCCGGTGCTATTATAAAATAACAAACTTTTGATTGAAGGTAATAAACTAATTAAATCACCACAGTCCTCTCACACATCCTATCTATTCGTTGGGTGCAAGAGAATGACTGGAGGTGACGTAGAGGGGAGGAGCTATATAGCAGCTCTGCTGGGTGAATCCTCTTGCACTTCCTGTAGGGGAGGAGATAATATCCCAGAAGTAATGATGACCCGTGGACTGACCACACTTAACAGGAGAAAAAAATATTTAGTCAGCCACCAATTGTGCAAGTTCTCCCACTTAAGAAGATGAGAGAGGCCTGTAATTTTCATCATAGGTATACATAGAAACATAGAAACATAGATATTGACGGCAGATAAGAGCCATAGGCCCAGCAAGTCTGCCCGACCTTACCTAACAGTATAAACTTATCTAGTTCGTAGGATAGCCCTATGCTTGTCCCATGCATTTTTAAAGTCCCCCACAGTGTTTGTTTCTACTACCTCTTGAGGAAGTTTATTCCATCTGTAAAGAAGTGCTTCCTCAAATTACTCCTGAATCTACTACCCTTTAGCTTGAGCTCATGACCCCTTTTTCTTGAATTTTCCATTTTATGTAAAATACCCACAGCCTCAGTTTTACTAAACCCTTTAATGTACTTGAAAGTTGCTATCATATCACCTCTTTCCCTTCTCTCCTCTAAGCTATACATATTTAGGTCATTGAGCCTATCCTGGTAAGTTTTATTTTTTAGACCATGTACCATTTTGGTAGCCCTCCTTTGCACAGATTCAAGTTTGTTAATATCCTTCTGAAGATATGGTCTCCAGAACTGCACACAATACTCAAGATGAGGCCTAACTAATGATCTATAAAGTGGCATAAGAACCTTACTATTTCTGCTGCAAATACCTCTACCAATACATCCAAGCATTCTGCTAGCCTTACTCGCTGCATTACTACATTGTTTACTAAGTTTTAAATCATCTGAAATAATAATTCCCAAGTCCTGTTCCTCGTCTGTAACAGTCAGTAAAGTGTCATTGAGTCTGTAATTAACATTTGGATTTTTCTTCCCTAAATGCATTATTTTACACTTTGCTGTGTTAAACTTTAGATCCCAGTTGTTTGTCCAATCCTCCAATTGTTGTATATAACTTCTCATTTTGTCTACCCCCCCTGGAACATCCACTCTGTTGCAAATTTTTGTATCATCTGCAAAGAGACATACTTTCCCCTGTAGCCGTTTGCTGATATCGCAGATAAATATGTTAAACAAAACAGGCCCCAGAACTGACCCCTGAGGAACACCACTAGTAACAGCCCCCTCTGCTGAATGAACTCCATTTACTAAGACACTTTGGCCGATCCAATCAGCCAATCAGATTGAGCTCGCATTCTATTGGCTGTTCCGATCAGCCAACAGAATGCGAGCTCAATCTGATTGGCTGATTGGATCAGCCAATCGGATTGAACTTGATTCTGATTGGCTGATTCCATCAGCCAATCAGAATATTCCTACCTTAATTCCGATTGGCTGATAGAATCTTATCAGCCAATCGGAATTCGAGGGACGCCATCTTGGATGACGTCCCTTAAAGGAACAGTCATTCGTCGTTCAGTCGTCGGTCCGGATGGATGTTCAGCGCTGGAGGTCTTCAGGATCCTGCCGCTTCGCTCCGGATGGAAGACCATAGAAGATGCCGCCTGGATGATGACTTCAATCGGATGGAAGATCCTCTTCTGCCCCGCTTGGATGAAGACTTTGACCGGATCATGGACCTCTTCAGCCCCCCGCTTGGGCTTGGATCAGGACATCGGAGGAGCTCTTCAGGACGGATCGGTGAACCTGGATGGTGAAGACAAGGTAGGAAGATCTTCAGGGTCTTAGTGTTAGGTTTATTTAAGGGGGGTTTGGGTTAGATTAGGGGTATGTGGGTGGTGGGTTGTAATGTTGGGGGGGGGTATTGTATTTATTCTTTTACAGGCAAAAGAGCTGAAATTCTTGGGGCATGCCCCGCAAAGGGCCCTGTTCAGGGCTGGTAAGGTAAAAGAGCTTGTAACTTTTTTAATTTAGAATAGGGTAGGGAATTTTTTATTTTGGGGGGCTTTGTTGTTTTATTAGGGGGCTTAGAGTAGGTGTAATTAGTTTAAAATTGTTGTAATAGTTTTCTTATGTTTGTAAATATTTTTTTATTTTTTGTAACTTAGTTCTTTTTTATTTTTTGTACTTTAGTTAGTTTATTTAATTGTATTTATTTGTAGGAATTGTGTTTAATTAATTTATTGATAGTGTAGTGTTAGGTTAATTGTAGGTAATTGTAGGTAGTTTATTTAATTATTTTATTGATAGGGTAGTGTTAGGTTTAATTATATCTTAGGTTAGGATTTATTTTACAGGTAAATTTGTTATTATTTTAACTAGGTAACTATTAAATAGTTCTTAACTATTTAATAGCTATTGTACCTGGTTAAAATAATTACAAAGTTGCCTGTAAAATAAATATTCATCCTAAAATAGCTATAATATAATTATAATTTATATTGTAGCTATATTAGGATTTATTTTACAGGTATTTAGCTTTAAATAGGAATCATTTATTTAATAAGAGTTAATTTATTTCGTTAGATGTAAATTATATTTAAGTTAGGGGGGTGTTAGTGTTAGGGTTAGACTTAGCTTTAGGGGTTAATACATTTATTAGAATAGCGGTGAGCTCCGGTCGTCAGATTAGGGGTTAATAATTGAAGTTGGGTGTCGGCGATGTTAGGGAGGGCAGATTAGGGGTTAATACTATTTATGATAGGGTTAGTGAGGCGGATTAGGGGTTAATAACTTTATTATAGTAGCGCTCAGGTCCGCTCGGCAGATTAGGGGTTAATAAGTGTAGGCAGGTGTCGGCGACGTTGTGGGGGGCAGATTAGGGGTTAATAAATATAATATAGGGGTCGGCGGTGTTAGGGGCAGCAGATTAGGGGTACATAGGGATAACGTAGGTTGCGGCGGTTTAAGGAGCGGCAGATTAGGGGTTAAAAAAAATATGCAGGGGTCAGCGATAGCGGGGGCGGCAGATTAGGGGTTAATAAGTGTAAGGTTAGGGGTGTTTAGACTCGGGGTACATGTTAGAGTGTTAGGTGCAGACGTAGGAAGTGTTTCCCCATAGGAAACAATGGGGCTGCGTTAGGAGCTGAACGCTGCTTTTTTGCAGGTGTTAGGTTTTTTTTCAGCTCAAACAGTCCCATTGTTTCCTATGGGAGAATCGTGCACGAGCACGTTTTTGAGGCTGGCCGCGTCCGTAAGCAACTCTGGTATCGAGAGTTGCATTTGCGGTAAAAATGCTCTACGCTCCTTTTTTGGAGCCTAACGCAGCATTTGTTTGAACTCTCGATACCAGAGTTAAATTTATGGTGCGGCCAGAAAAAAGCCCGCGGAGCGTTAACAGCCCTTTTACCGCCAAACTCCAAATCTAGGCCTTTGTTTTCTGTCCTTAAGCCAGCATTCCACCCAGTTCACAATTTTTGAATCTAGACCAAGGAGATATAGTTTGTGAATAAGTTTATTGTGTGGGACGGTGTCAAATGCTTTGCTGAAATCTAGATATGCTACATCAACTGCTCCTCCCTTGTCTAATACTTTTGTTACATAATCAAAGAAGTCAATTAGATTAGTCTGACATGATCTCCCTGAAGTAAAACCATGCTGATTTTGGTCCTCTAAATTGTTTGTCTTTATGTAAGTCATAATTCTTTCTTTTAAGAGGCTTTCCATTAATTTCCCTACTACTGAAGTTAAACTAACTGGCCTGTAGTTGCCAGATTCTTCTCTACTGCCCTTTTTATGAAGGGGTATTACATTTGCTATTCTCCAATCATCTGGGACAGCTCCTGTTAATAGTGACTGATTAAACAGATCAGTTAATGGGACAGTTAGCACTGATCGAAGTTCTTTTAAAACCCTTGGATGAATATTATCAGGACCCACTGCCTTTGTAACATTTATTTTTGATAATGCTAACAAAACCTCATCCTCTGTAAAAAGATTACTGTTAAGCTTGTTTCTATTTTGCGTAGCATCCCTTAATGTAGACATTGTATCTTCACAATCTTTAGTGAAAACAGAACAGAAGTAATCATTGAGACAGTCTGCAATCTGCTTATCTCCTTCTATTATTCTACCATCAACTGATTTCAATTTTACTATTCCTACCTTATTTTTTCTTCTTTCACTGATATATCTAAAGAATGTTTTGTCCCCATGTTTTACTGACTGTGCTATCTTCTCTTCTGCATGAGCTTTAACCTTCCTAATTAACTGCTTAGTCTTTTTTTGTTGGAGTCTCCATATTTTCATATCATCATCTGCTTGTGTGTGTCTGTAATTTTTATAAGCTATCTTTTTTGTCTTTACAGCATGTGCTACTTCTTTGGAAAACCAAATTGGTTTCCGCTTTCTTTTACTTTTACAGACATGTCTAATACAGTGTGCGGTTGCATCTAAAATGGCACCTTTCACAAATTCCCACTGTTCTTGAACCCCTGTAATAAGAGTTTTCCCCTTTAAATAGTTTTTTAGGTATTCTCCCATTAATGAAAAATCTGCCGTCCTAAAGTCTAAAACTTTTGTTTTAGTCTGGGTGGACAGTTCCTGAACATGAATACTAAACCAAACAGATTGATGATCACTGGATCCTAAGTTCTCACCTACAGACACATCTGAAACTGTATCACTGTTTGTAAGTATTAGATCTAATATAGCTTCCTTACGAGTTGGTTCCTTGACTAATTGTTCAAGTGATTCCCCTAGCAGAGATTCAAGAATATACCTGCTTCTAGCCGATCTAGCAGAAGGAATCTTCCAGTCTATATCTGGCAAATTAAAGTCCCCCAGTACTATAACCTTACCCTTCATGGTCATTTTGGTTATTTCATCTAATAACAGATTGTCCAGTTTTTCATCCTGCAATGGAGGCCTATATACAACCCCTATTCTAAAAACATTTTTATCTCCAATTTCCAAAGTCACCCAAATACTTTCCACCTCATCATTTGTTCCTACAATTTCAGTAACCTTTATATTTTCATTTACATACAAAGCAACTCCTCCACCTTTCTTTCCTACTCTGTTCTTTTTAAATAACCTGTATCCAGGTATGACTATGTCCCAGTCATGCAAATCATTGTACCCACCACCCACATACCCCTAATCTAACCCAAACCCCCCTTAAATAAACCTAACACTAAGCCCCTGAAGATCTTCCTACCTTGTCTTCACCATCCAGGTTCACCGATCCGTCCTGAAGAGCTCCTCCGATGTCCTGATCCAAGCCCAAGCGGGGGGCTGAAGAGGTCCATGATCCGGTCAAAGTCTTCATCCAAGCGGGGCAGAAGAGGATCTTCCATCCGATTGAAGTCATCATCCAGGCGGAATCCTCTATGGTCTTCCATCCGGAGCGAAGCGGCAGGATCCTGAAGACCTCCAGCGCGGAACATCCATCCGGACCGACGACTGAACGACGAATGACTGTTCCTTTAAGGGACGTCATCCAAGATGGCGTCCCTCGAATTGCGATTGGCTGATAGGATTCTATCAGCCAATCGGAATTAAGGTATGAATTTTCTGATTGGCTGATGGAATCAGCCAATCAGAATCAAGTTCAATCCGATTGGCTGATCCAATCAGCCAATCAGATTGAGCTCGCATTCTATTGGCTGTTCCGATCAGCCAACAGAATGCGAGCTCAATCTGATTGGCTGATTGGATCAGCCAATCGGATTGAACTTGATTCTGATTGGCTGATTCCATCAGCCAATCAGAATATTCCTACCTTAATTCCGATTGGCTGATAGAATCTTATCAGCCAATCGGAATTCGAGGGACGCCATCTTGGATGACGTCCCTTAAAGGAACAGTCATTCGTCGTTCAGTCGTCGGTCCGGATGGATGTTCCGCGCTGGAGGTCTTCAGGATCCTGCCGCTTCGCTCCGGATGGAAGACCATAGAAGATGCCGCCTGGATGATGACTTCAATCGGATGGAAGATCCTCTTCTGCCCCGCTTGGATGAAGACTTTGACCGGATCATGGACCGCTTCAGCCCCCCGCTTGGGCTTGGATCAGGACATCGGAGGAGCTCTTCAGGACGGATCGGTGAACCTGGATGGTGAAGACAAGGTAGGAAGATCTTCAGGGGCTTAGTGTTAGGTTTATTTAAGGGGGGTTTGGGTTAGATTAGGGGTATGTGGGTGGTGGGTTGTAATGTTGGGGGGGGGGTATTGTATTTATTCTTTTACAGGCAAAAGAGCTGAAATTCTTGGGGCATGCCCCGCAAAGGGCCCTGTTCAGGGCTGGTAAGGTAAAAGAGCTTGTAACTTTTTTAATTTAGAATAGGGTAGGGAATTTTTTATTTTGGGGGGCTTTGTTGTTTTATTAGGGGGCTTAGAGTAGGTGTAATTAGTTTAAAATTGTTGTAATAGTTTTCTTATGTTTGTAAATATTTTTTTATTTTTTGTAACTTAGTTCTTTTTTATTTTTTGTACTTTAGTTAGTTTATTTAATTGTATTTATTTGTAGGAATTGTGTTTAATTAATTTATTGATAGTGTAGTGTTAGGTTAATTGTAGGTAATTGTAGGTAGTTTATTTAATTATTTTATTGATAGGGTAGTGTTAGGTTTAATTATATCTTAGGTTAGGATTTATTTTACAGGTAAATTTGTTATTATTTTAACTAGGTAACTATTAAATAGTTCTTAACTATTTAATAGCTATTGTACCTGGTTAAAATAATTACAAAGTTGCCTGTAAAATAAATATTCATCCTAAAATAGCTATAATATAATTATAATTTATATTGTAGCTATATTAGGATTTATTTTACAGGTAAGTATTTAGCTTTAAATAGGAATCATTTATTTAATAAGAGTTAATTTATTTCGTTAGATGTAAATTATATTTAAGTTAGGGGGGTGTTAGTGTTAGGGTTAGACTTAGCTTTAGGGGTTAATACATTTATTAGAATAGCGGTGAGCTCCGGTCGTCAGATTAGGGGTTAATAATTGAAGTTGGGTGTCGGCGATGTTAGGGAGGGCAGATTAGGGGTTAATACTATTTATGATAGGGTTAGTGAGGCGGATTAGGGGTTAATAACTTTATTATAGTAGCGCTCAGGTCCGCTCGGCAGATTAGGGGTTAATAAGTGTAGGCAGGTGTCGGCGACGTTGTGGGGGGCAGATTAGGGGTTAATAAATATAATATAGGGGTCGGCGGTGTTAGGGGCAGCAGATTAGGGGTACATAGGGATAACGTAGGTTGCGGCGGTTTACGGAGCGGCAGATTAGGGGTTAAAAAAAATATGCAGGGGTCAGCGATAGCGGGGGCGGCAGATTAGGGGTTAATAAGTGTAAGGTTAGGGGTGTTTAGACTCGGGGTACATGTTAGAGTGTTAGGTGCAGACGTAGGAAGTGTTTCCCCATAGGAAACAATGGGGCTGCGTTAGGAGCTGAACGCTGCTTTTTTGCAGGTGTTAGGTTTTTTTTCAGCTCAAACAGTCCCATTGTTTCCTATGGGAGAATCGTGCACGAGCACGTTTTTGAGGCTGGCCGCGTCCGCAAGCAACTCTGGTATCGAGAGTTGCATTTGCGGTAAAAATGCTGTACGCTCCTTTTTTGGAGCCTAACGCAGCATTTGTTTGAACTCTCGATACCAGAGTTAAATTTATGGTGCGGCCAGAAAAAAGCCCGCGGAGCGTTAACAGCCCTTTTACCGCCAAACTCCAAATCTAGGCCTTTGTTTTCTGTCCTTAAGCCAGCATTCCACCCAGTTCACAATTTTTGAATCTAGACCAAGGAGATATAGTTTGTGAATAAGTTTATTGTGTGGGACGGTGTCAAATGCTTTGCTGAAATCTAGATATGCTACATCAACTGCTCCTCCCTTGTCTAATACTTTTGTTACATAATCAAAGAAGTCAATTAGATTAGTCTGACATGATCTCCCTGAAGTAAAACCATGCTGATTTTGGTCCTCTAAATTGTTTGTCTTTATGTAAGTCATAATTCTTTCTTTTAAGAGGCTTTCCATTAATTTCCCTACTACTGAAGTTAAACTAACTGGCCTGTAGTTGCCAGATTCTTCTCTACTGCCCTTTTTATGAAGGGGTATTACATTTGCTATTCTCCAATCATCTGGGACAGCTCCTGTTAATAGTGACTGATTAAACAGATCAGTTAATGGGACAGTTAGCACTGATCGAAGTTCTTTTAAAACCCTTGGATGAATATTATCAGGACCCACTGCCTTTGTAACATTTATTTTTGATAATGCTAACAAAACCTCATCCTCTGTAAAAAGATTACTGTTAAGCTTGTTTCTATTTTGCGTAGCATCCCTTAATGTAGACATTGTATCTTCACAATCTTTAGTGAAAACAGAACAGAAGTAATCATTGAGACAGTCTGCAATCTGCTTATCTCCTTCTATTATTCTACCATCAACTGATTTCAATTTTACTATTCCTACCTTATTTTTTCTTCTTTCACTGATATATCTAAAGAATGTTTTGTCCCCATGTTTTACTGACTGTGCTATCTTCTCTTCTGCATGAGCTTTAACCTTCCTAATTAACTGCTTAGTCTTTTTTTGTTGGAGTCTCCATATTTTCATATCATCATCTGCTTGTGTGTGTCTGTAATTTTTATAAGCTATCTTTTTTGTCTTTACAGCATGTGCTACTTCTTTGGAAAACCAAATTGGTTTCCGCTTTCTTTTACTTTTACAGACATGTCTAATACAGTGTGCGGTTGCATCTAAAATGGCACCTTTCACAAATTCCCACTGTTCTTGAACCCCTGTAATAAGAGTTTTCCCCTTTAAATAGTTTTTTAGGTATTCTCCCATTAATGAAAAATCTGCCGTCCTAAAGTCTAAAACTTTTGTTTTAGTCTGGGTGGACAGTTCCTGAACATGAATACTAAACCAAACAGATTGATGATCACTGGATCCTAAGTTCTCACCTACAGACACATCTGAAACTGTATCACTGTTTGTAAGTATTAGATCTAATATAGCTTCCTTACGAGTTGGTTCCTTGACTAATTGTTCAAGTGATTCCCCTAGCAGAGATTCAAGAATATACCTGCTTCTAGCCGATCTAGCAGAAGGAATCTTCCAGTCTATATCTGGCAAATTAAAGTCCCCCAGTACTATAACCTTACCCTTCATGGTCATTTTGGTTATTTCATCTAATAACAGATTGTCCAGTTTTTCATCCTGCAATGGAGGCCTATATACAACCCCTATTCTAAAAACATTTTTATCTCCAATTTCCAAAGTCACCCAAATACTTTCCACCTCATCATTTGTTCCTACAATTTCAGTAACCTTTATATTTTCATTTACATACAAAGCAACTCCTCCACCTTTCTTTCCTACTCTGTTCTTTTTAAATAACCTGTATCCAGGTATGACTATGTCCCAGTCATGCAAATCATTGTACCCACCACCCACATACCCCTAATCTAACCCAAACCCCCCTTAAATAAACCTAACACTAAGCCCCTGAAGATCTTCCTACCTTGTCTTCACCATCCAGGTTCACCGATCCGTCCTGAAGAGCTCCTCCGATGTCCTGATCCAAGCCCAAGCGGGGGGCTGAAGAGGTCCATGATCCGGTCAAAGTCTTCATCCAAGCGGGGCAGAAGAGGATCTTCCATCCGATTGAAGTCATCATCCAGGCGGAATCTTCTATGGTCTTCCATCCGGAGCGAAGCGGCAGGATCCTGAAGACCTCCAGCGCGGAACATCCATCCGGACCGACGACTGAACGACGAATGACTGTTCCTTTAAGGGACGTCATCCAAGATGGCGTCCCTCGAATTCCGATTGGCTGATAGGATTCTATCAGCCAATCGGAATTAAGGTATGAATTTTCTGATTGGCTGATGGAATCAGCCAATCAGAATCAAGTTCAATCCGATTGGCTGATCCAATCAGCCAATCAGATTGAGCTCGCATTCTATTGGCTGTTCCAATCAGCCAACAGAATGCGAGCTCAATCTGATTGGCTGATTGGATCAGCCAATCGGATTGAACTTGATTCTGATTGGCTGATTCCATCAGCCAATCAGAATATTCCTACCTTAATTCCGATTGGCTGATTGAATCCTATCAGCCAATCGGAATTCGAGGGACGCCATCTTGGATGACGTCCCTTAAAGGAACAGTCATTCGTCGTTCAGTCGTCGGTCCGGATGGATGTTCCGCGCTGGAGGTCTTCAGGATCCTGCCGCTTCGCTCCGGATGGAAGACCATAGAAGATGCCGCCTGGATGATGACTTCAATCGGATGGAAGATCCTCTTCTGCCCCGCTTGGATGAAGACTTTGACCGGATCATGGACCTCTTCAGCCCCCCGCTTGGGCTTGGATCAGGACATCGGAGGAGCTCTTCAGGACGGATCGGTGAACCTGGATGGTGAAGACAAGGTAGGAAGATCTTCAGGGGCTTAGTGTTAGGTTTATTTAAGGGGGGTTTGGGTTAGATTAGGGGTATGTGGGTGGTGGGTTGTAATGTTGGGGGGGGGGTATTGTATTTATTCTTTTACAGGCAAAAGAGCTGAAATTCTTGGGGCATGCCCCGCAAAGGGCCCTGTTCAGGGCTGGTAAGGTAAAAGAGCTTGTAACTTTTTTAATTTACAATAGGGTAGGGAATTTTTTATTTTGGGGGGCTTTGTTGTTTTATTAGGGGGCTTAGAGTAGGTGTAATTAGTTTAAAATTGTTGTAATATTTTTCTTATGTTTGTAAATATTTTTTTATTTTTTGTAACTTAGTTCTTTTTTATTTTTTGTACTTTAGTTAGTTTATTTAATTGTATTTATTTGTAGGAATTGTGTTTAATTAATTTATTGATAGTGTAGTGTTAGGTTAATTGTAGGTAATTGTAGGTAGTTTAATTATTTTATTGATAGGGTAGTGTTAGGTTTAATTATATCTTAAGTTAGGATTTATTTTACAGGTAAATTTGTTATTATTTTAACTAGGTAACTATTAAATAGTTCTTAACTATTTAATAGCTATTGTACCTGGTTAAAATAATTACAAAGTTGCCTGCAAAATAAATATTCATCCTAAAATAGCTATAATATAATTATAATTTATATTGTAGCTATATTAGGATTTATTTTACAGGTAAGTATTTAGCTTTAAATAGGAATCATTTATTTAATAAGAGTTAATTTATTTCGTTAGATGTAAATTATATTTAAGTTAGGGGGGTGTTAGTGTTAGACTTAGCTTTAGGGGTTAATACATTTATTAGAATAGCGGTGAGCTCCGGTCGTCAGATTAGGGGTTAATAATTGAAGTTGGGTGTCGGCGATGTTAGGGAGGGCAGATTAGGGGTTAATACTATTTATGATAGGGTTAGTGAGGCGGATTAGGGGTTAATAACTTTATTATAGTAGCGCTCAGGTCCGCTCGGCAGATTAGGGGTTAATAAGTGTAGGCAGGTGTCGGCGACGTTGTGGGGGGCAGATTAGGGGTTAATAAATATAATATAGGGGTCGGCGGTGTTAGGGGCAGCAGATTAGGGGTACATAGGGATAACGTAGGTTGCGGCGGTTTACGGAGCGGCAGATTAGGGGTTAAAAAAAATATGCAGGGGTCAGCGATAGCGGGGGCGGCAGATTAGGGGTTAATAAGTGTAAGGTTAGGGGTGTTTAGACTCGGGGTACATGTTAGAGTGTTAGGTGCAGACGTAGGAAGTGTTTCCCCATAGGAAACAATGGGGCTGCGTTAGGAGCTGAACGCTGCTTTTTTGCAGGTGTTAGGTTTTTTTTCAGCTCAAACAGTCCCATTGTTTCCTATGGGAGAATCGTGCACGAGCACGTTTTTGAGGCTGGCCGCGTCCGTAAGCAACTCTGGTATCGAGAGTTGCATTTGCGGTAAAAATGCTCTACGCTCCTTTTTTGGAGCCTAACGCAGCATTTGTTTGAACTCTCGATACCAGAGTTAAATTTATGGTGCGGCCAGAAAAAAGCCCGCGGAGCGTTAACAGCCCTTTTACCGCCAAACTCCAAATCTAGGCCTTTGTTTTCTGTCCTTAAGCCAGCATTCCACCCAGTTCACAATTTTTGAATCTAGACCAAGGAGATATAGTTTGTGAATAAGTTTATTGTGTGGGACGGTGTCAAATGCTTTGCTGAAATCTAGATATGCTACATCAACTGCTCCTCCCTTGTCTAATACTTTTGTTACATAATCAAAGAAGTCAATTAGATTAGTCTGACATGATCTCCCTGAAGTAAAACCATGCTGATTTTGGTCCTCTAAATTGTTTGTCTTTATGTAAGTCATAATTCTTTCTTTTAAGAGGCTTTCCATTAATTTCCCTACTACTGAAGTTAAACTAACTGGCCTGTAGTTGCCAGATTCTTCTCTACTGCCCTTTTTATGAAGGGGTATTACATTTGCTATTCTCCAATCATCTGGGACAGCTCCTGTTAATAGTGACTGATTAAACAGATCAGTTAATGGGACAGTTAGCACTGATCGAAGTTCTTTTAAAACCCTTGGATGAATATTATCAGGACCCACTGCCTTTGTAACATTTATTTTTGATAATGCTAACAAAACCTCATCCTCTGTAAAAAGATTACTGTTAAGCTTGTTTCTATTTTGCGTAGCATCCCTTAATGTAGACATTGTATCTTCACAATCTTTAGTGAAAACAGAACAGAAGTAATCATTGAGACAGTCTGCAATCTGCCTATCTCCTTCTATTATTCTACCATCAACTGATTTCAATTTTACTATTCCTACCTTATTTTTTCTTCTTTCACTGATATATATAAAGAATGTTTTGTCCCCATGTTTTACTGACTGTGCTATCTTCTCTTCTGCATGAGCTTTAACCTTCCTAATTAACTGCTTAGTCTTTTTTTGTTGGAGTCTCCATATTTTCATATCATCATCTGCTTGTGTGTGTCTGTAATTTTTATAAGCTATCTTTTTTGTCTTTACAGCATGTGCTACTTCTTTGGAAAACCAAATTGGTTTCCGCTTTCTTTTACTTTTACAGACATGTCTAATACAGTGTGCGGTTGCATCTAAAATGGCACCTTTCACAAATTCCCACTGTTCTTGAACCCCTGTAATAAGAGTTTTCCCCTTTAAATAGTTTTTTAGGTATTCTCCCATTAATGAAAAATCTGCCGTCCTAAAGTCTAAAACTTTTGTTTTAGTCTGGGTGGACAGTTCCTGAACATGAATACTAAACCAAACAGATTGATGATCACTGGATCCTAAGTTCTCACCTACAGACACATCTGAAACTGTATCACTGTTTGTAAGTATTAGATCTAATATAGCTTCCTTACGAGTTGGTTCCTTGACTAATTGTTCAAGTGATTCCCCTAGCAGAGATTCAAGAATATACCTGCTTCTAGCCGATCTAGCAGAAGGAATCTTCCAGTCTATATCTGGCAAATTAAAGTCCCCCAGTACTATAACCTTACCCTTCATGGTCATTTTGGTTATTTCATCTAATAACAGATTGTCCAGTTTTTCATCCTGCAATGGAGGCCTATATACAACCCCTATTCTAAAAACATTTTTATCTCCAATTTCCAAAGTCACCCAAATACTTTCCACCTCATCATTTGTTCCTACAATTTCAGTAACCTTTATATTTTCATTTACATACAAAGCAACTCCTCCACCTTTCTTTCCTACTCTGTTCTTTTTAAATAACCTGTATCCAGGTATGACTATGTCCCAGTCATGCAAATCATTGTACCATGTTTCTGTTATAGCTACTAAATCCAAGTTGTCCCTAGTCATTATTGAAATGAGTTCAGGTAATTTATTTCCTAAGCTGCGAGCATTTGTGCTCATGGCACGAAGAATTTTTCTACTAGAATTTCTAGAATTGTTACTTGGACTAACAGTTTTGGCATGCTGTGGGGGGCAGGTGGATATATTAATGCTACCCCCCTTTATTAGTTTAAATGATTTCTAATAAAGTATTTGAACTCCTCTCCCAGATACTCTGTTCCTTTAGCATCCAAATGCAAGCCATCTCTCCTAAATAACCTAGTATCTTTCCAAACAGAGCTATAATGGCCAATAAAACCAAATCCTCGTTCCCTGCACCACTTATCTAACCAAGAATTAAATGTTGTTATCCGCTCCATCTTTCCTGCTTCCTGGTCATACACAGGTAAAATAGCAGAAAATGATAGAGTTGATGCCACAGTCTCTAAATGATTACCTAGGTCACAAAACTCTTTCTGAACAGCAGCAACATGATTACTAGCCAGATCATTTGTTCCTAAATATACAATCACATCTAACTCACTTCCCTTTCCTGCTGCCTTAACAATTCTCAAAATACGATTCTTATCCCTGTGAGCAGTAGCTCCTGGAAGACATCTAACCTCCCTTGTTTCTCCTTTACTTTCACCTAAATACACATTCCTCAAAATAGAGTCACCCACTAACAGTCTTTTTCTCAAAAACACATCTATGAGAGACAAAATGTGGAAACAAATCCAGACAATCACATTGTCTGAATTGGAAAGAATTTATTTGCAAATTATGGTGGAAAATAAGTATTTGGTCAATATCAAAAGTTCATCTCAATACTTTGTTATATATCCTTTGTTGGCAATTACAGAGGTCAAATGTTTTCTGTAAGTCTTCACAAGGTTGTCACACACTGCTGCTGGTATGTTGGCCCATTCCTGCATACAGATCTCCTCTAGAGCAGTGATGTTTTGGGGCTGTCGCTGGGCAACACGGACTTTCAACTCCCTCCAAAGGTTTTCTATGGGGTTGAGATCTGGAGACTGGCTAGGCCACTCCAGGACCTTGAAATGCTTCTTACGAAGCAACTCCTTCGTTGCCCGGGCGGTGTGTTTGGGATCATTGTCATGCTGAAAGACCCAGCCACATTTCATCTCCCAATCTGCTTCTGGATCATCCAAATGCTCTCTAGCATACTTCAGACGGGCCCGGTCATGTACTGGCTTAAGCAGGGGGACACGTCTGGCACTGCAGGATCTAAGTCCCTGGCAGCGTAGTGTGTTACTGATGGTAGCCTCTGTTACGTTGGTCCAGCTCTCTGCAGGTCATTCACTTGGCCCCCCGTGTGGTTCTGGGATGTTTGCTCACCGTTCATGTGATCATTTTGACCCCACGGGGTGAGATCTTGCGTGGAGCCCCAGATCAAGGGAGATTATTAGTGGTCTTGTATGTCTTCCATTTTCTAATTATTGCTCCCACAGTTGATTTATTCACACCAAGCTGCTTGCCTATTGCAGATTCAGTCTTCCCAGCCTGGTGCAGGTCTACAATTTTGTTTCTGGTGTCCTTCGACAGCTCTTTGGTCTTCACCATAGTGGAGTTTGGAGTGTGACTGCTTGAGGTTGTGGACAGGTGTCTTTTATACTGATAACAAGTTCAAACAGGTGCCATTAATACAGGTAATGAGTGGAGGACATAGGAGCCTCTTAAAGAAGAAGATACAGGTATGTGAGAGCCAGAAATCTTGCTTGTTTGTAGGTGACCAAATACTTATTTTCCATCATAATTTGCAAATAAATTCTTTCCAAATCAGACAATGTGATAGTCTGGATTTGTTTCCACATTTTGTCTCTCATAGTTGAGGTATACCTATGATGAAAATTACAGGCCTCTCTCATCTTCTTAAGTGGGAGAACTTGCACAATTGTTGGCTGACTAAATACTTTTTTTCCCCACTGTATATATGTACATATATATACCTAAATATATATATAATCATCTATATATAGTTATAAATATATATTTGTGCAAAATACCATTAGTATATGTAGAAATATTTATTTATGAATAAATAGTACATATTCAGTTATGTAAAGAAAATTGGAATATGAAGTATTCATATTTTTATGTTAGTTTAGCGCAAATGAGAATATGTGATCGGGTTTGCTCAAAAGTGGGGTGTTGGGATTTTTTCCACTTTTTTTCTCCATCAACTTCTATGGGGGAATACCTGAACGCGATATTCTAACTTCGGATTTTTGCGCTAGTCGGGTTAACACTAGAGCGAAAACAGTTTACTTTCAACTCGTAATACGAGCACACACGGAGTGGCGAAAAAATCTTAATTCAAGTGCAATTAACTCTCTAGTGGAAGTGCAAAACACAGCTCCATTTGTAATCTAGCCTATATTTTTTAATATCCATTTAAGATAATAATCATTTTAAAGTATAAACATGAAAGGGATTTCCAAAGTACAGTTACGTTAGGTCACAACATCAAGACCTACAGTTGAGATTTTTTAAATCAATAGATCAAAGGACAATCTACTCCAGAATTTTTATTGTTTAAAAAGATAGATAATCCCTTTATTATATATTCACCAGTTTTGTATAACCAACACAGTTGTTTTAATATACTTTTTACCTCTGTAAATTACCTTGTATCTAAGCCTCTGCAGATTGCCTCCTTATTTTAATACTTTTGACAGACTTGCATTTTAGCCATTCAGTGCTGACTCATAAATAAATCCACGGAGTGAGCACAATGTTATCTATATGGCACACATGAACTAGTACCGTCTAACTGTGAAAAACTGTCAAAATTCAAAATGAAAAGAGGCGACGTTCAAGGGCCTAGAAATTAGCATATGAGCCTAACTAGGTTTAGCTTTCAACAAAGAATACCATGAGAACAAAGACAACTGGACTTGTTGGATGTAACTGTTTGGACTTGATGATAAAAAACTCACCGGGGTGATTTTTTTATGTGTTTCTCCTTCACATCCAGAACCCTGCATAGTGAGATAAACAGCTCTCAAGCTAATATTTGCTTTTATAAAATTCTTTGAGGGACCTCACAGGATTGTCAAGACTATGACAAGACCATGTGGGCCCTATGTGTTTGGATGCAATGCTTAGATTATTTAGGACAGAGTTTCTCCTGCGTGTGTGAAAACATGTTTTTCAACTAATTTTGCTTTGTTTCTGGAGTCTAAGTAGATGAGTAGTCAACCTGTTGTTGTCTTTATTCTCAAGAGGTGACAGTGACGTGCGGTGAGGTCAGAGGCTGGGGAGGCACTGGCTAGTATCAAAGCCAGAGTGCTGAGATATTAGATACACTATAAAATGGTACATACAGAGGGACACACACAGACAAACACAGAGGGGTACAGACAAACACAGAGGCACACAGAGGGACACGCATACACAGGTACACACACACACAGGAACACGCAAACAGAGAAACACACATACACAGGTACAAACTCACAGGGACATGCATACAGAGGGACACACAAACACAGAGGGACAAGCATACAAGGGGACAAACATACACAGGGACACATTGTAGAAAAATATAATATCCATTTTAATTTGTATTGAATTTTTAAACACAGCAAATGTATGTATACCTGCAGCATGTCAACATGCAAGGTTACCAAACAGGAACATAAATTGCTATGCAAAAAAAGTATTGTTTAATGCAGTGTTTTTCAACCAGTGTGCCGTGGCACACTAGTGTGCCGTGAGAGATCCTCAGGTGTGCCACGGCAGACTGACAACAGTGTGACATATTTTTTAAACTTTGCTTGTTTTTTACTCCCAGTGCAGGGGTAGTTTGTAGGAGGCATGGCATAACAGCACAATACATACAGTATGTGTGTGTTTGTGTGTATGTGTATATATATATATATATGCTGTATTAGGCTACAATGTGTGATTTTTTTTAAATTTTGGGATGGTGGTGTGCCACAGGATTTTTTAATGTAAAAAAGTGTGCCACGGCAAAAAAAAGGTTAAAATCACTGGTTTAATGTTTACCTAATTTGCAGCCTTTTAAACTATGAATAGTTATATATATCTATGAACATGGAGAAACATAAAGTACCACGGCGCAGATGGGCTCTTATCCTGAGGGAGAGAGATGGAGGGAAGGATAGGGAGTTGGTCTGAAGAGGGGGGCAGAGAAAGAGAGGGACAGTTTCCCAAGAACCACAGTCCCTTACCTGCAGACTGGGTAAAGCTTGCCCCAGGGCCTGAGACCTGAGTCAAGTAAGCAGCGCTGCTAGAGCTGGGAGTGGCAGGTTCAAGCTGCAATTAGGGTTGCCATCTTTAGTTCAGTCCAAACCTGAAACTCTTCGTACAGCACAGTAAATATGAGACACGTTAAGTTTAAGGGGCCGAATTATCAAGCTCCGAATGGAGCTTGATGCCCCTGGTTCCGCACGAGCCTTCAGGCTCTCCAGAAACAGAAATTATGAAGCTGCGGACTATAGACCGCTGCTCCATATCTTGTCCGCCTGCTCTGAGGCCGCGGACATCAATCCACCCGATCCTATACGACTGGCTGATTGACACCCCCTGCTAGCGGCCTCAAATCTGCAGGGGGCGGTATTGCACAAGCAGTTCACACTGCTTGTGTAATGATAAATGAGGACATGATACGATATATTGTATCATGTCCGCTCGCACAATAATAAATTGGACCCTAAGTATAAACATATCTCTATATCACACCTATTCTATCCTTATGTATTTCTTGTTCCATGTAAACTGTAGCAAAGTGTGGGAGTTAGAGAGATTCTGTAAGGTTGGGTAGATGGGCCTGCTAGAAGGCCTGGCCAAACCTTAGTTGTGACGCCTGTAGTTACTCCACTGTATGTAATCACACTCACCAGTTTAAACTAAGAGAAATATTGATGTATTATAAGGCATCACAAATATTCAAATTTGCAGTCATCCCAGAACTCAAGTGTTCACCTCTTTAAAGTTGCCAAGATAATATTTACAACCCATCGTACATATATACTATTATATAGGGTTTGTTTGGATCTAAACAAGCTTTGTGTAAAATGCAGACAATGTGAATATTTTAGGTATTAAAAACAGCTCCTGCAGAAGCAAAAACTTCAAACTTGTAAAACTTTGTAAAAGTGTGTAAGGAGGACCAGGTAGCCACCTTACAAATTTGCTCCATAGGGGCCTCATTCTTGAAGGCCCAAGACGAAGCCACAGCTCTAGCTGAATGAGCCGTGATCCTCTGAGGAGGCTCATGTTCCGCTGTCTCATAAGCCAAGCGAATCAAGCTCCTCAACCAAAAAGACAAAGAAGAAGCAGAGGCCCCTTGCGCTTCCCAGAGTACACCAGACTGTCTGAAATCCTTTGTAGCCTGAAGATAGAACTTCAAGGCACGAACCACATCCAGGTTATGAAGTAATCTCTCCTTTGAAGAAGGGTTAGGATACAAAGAAGGAACAACTATTTCCTGATTGATGTTACGGTTAGACACCACCTTGGGGAGAAACCCCAACCTAGTGCGAAGTACAGTCTTATCCGCATGAAACACCAGATAAGGAGGATCACTTTGCAAGACAGTCAGTTCAGATACTCTGCATGCTGATGCAATAGTCAACAGGAAGAGAACCTTCCAGGACAGAATCTTAATGTCAATGGAATGTATAGGTTCAAACAGAACCCTCTGCAAAACCTTAAGGACTAAGTTTAAGCTGCAAGGCGGAGCCGTCTGTCGAAAAACAGGCCTGATTCTAGACAGAGCCTGAACAAAAGATTGAATGTCAGGGAGCTCAGCAAGTCTCCTATGCAACAAATCTGATAATGCTGAAATCTGTCCCTTCAAGGAACTAGCAGCAAAACCCTTCTCCAAACCATCTTGAAGAAAGGCCAAAATCCTGGATACTTTCACTTTATGCCAAGGATATCCATGCTTCTCACACCAGGACAAGTAAGTCCTCCACACCTTATGGTAGATGCGACGAGTGACTGGCTTCCTTGCCTGAATTAGAGTATCAATCACACTTTCAGAAAAGCCTCTCTTGGCTAAGACTAGGCGTTCAATCTCTACTCAGTTAGCCTCAGAGAATCTAGATTTCGATGTTGAAAGAGGCCCTGTGACAGCAGATCCCTGCGACAGGGTAACCTCCACGGCGGAGAGGATGACATCCCCACCAGATCTGCAAACCACGTCCTCCACGGCTACGAAGGAGCAATCAGAATGGCAGAGGCCCGCTCCTGTTTGATGCGTGCCACTACTCGAGGAAGAAGTGGTAGCGGTGGAAAAAGGTAAGCTAGGCTGAATCCCCATGGAACCACTAAAGCATCTATCAGATCTGTCTGGGGATCACTGGACCTCGACCCGTATCAAGGTAGCTTGCAATTGAGTCTGGACGCCATGAGATCTATATCTGGTGTTCCCCATCTGTGACACATCTCCGCAAACACCTCAGAGTGAAGAGACCATTCCCCCGGATGGAAGGATTGTCTGCTGAGAAAGTCTGCTTCCCTGTTGGTATGTGAATTGCTGAGAGCGAGCAGTCGTGAAACTCTGCCCACTCCAGAATCCGAGGCACCTCCCTCATTGCGAGGAAGCTCCTCGTACCCCCCTGATGGTTGATGTAAGCCACCGAGGTAATGTTGTAGGTCTGGAATCTGATGCAACTGACCGACTCCAGAGAAGGCCATGTTTTAGAGCATTGTAAATTGTTCATAGTTCTAGGATGTTGATTGGAAGGAAAGACTCCTCCCTAGACAACTTTCCTTGTGGTCCTCCCCAAACAGCTCCCCATCCTGTCAGACTGGCATCCATGGTCACAATCTCCCAAGACAGACTCAAGAAGGATGTCCCCATGACAGTTGCTCCGGACGGATCCACCAAGAGAGGGAGTTCCGAGTCCGATCATTCAGCTGTGATAGATCTGAATGATCACCGTTCGACTGTCTCAATATGCACAATTGAAGAGGTCTGAGATGGAACCTGGTGAATGGGATGACATCTATGCTCGACACCATGAGACCTATCACCTCCATATATTGAGCCACCGACGGACTTGTGGAGGACTAAAGGGCAAGACAGGCAGACGCAAGTTTCCTGCGCCGCTGGTCTGTGAGCAATATCTTCATGGACATAGAGTCTATTATCGTGCCCAGGAACTCCACCCTGTTTCTGGGAACCAGGGAACTTTTTCCTGAGTTGATCTTCCAACCGTGAGATTGAAGTAGAAGAAGAAGAGCCCTCGAATGAACCTCTGCAAGGATGAGCGACGGCGCCTGAACTAGGATGTCGTCCAGATAAGGCGCCACCGCAATGCCCCTGGATCTGGCCACTGCAAGCAGTGCCCCCAGATCCTTCGTGAAGACTCTTGGGGCCATCGCCAGACCAAAGGGAAGGGCCACAAACTGGAAGTGTTGGTCGAGAAACGCAAATCTTAGGAACTTGAAGTGGTCCCTGTGAATTGGCACATGAAGGTAAGCATCCTTCAAGTCTATAGTCGTAATGAACTGTCCCTCTTGAACTAGGGGCAGAATAGTTCTGATCGTTTCCATTTTGAACGATGGAACACTCAGAAAATTGTTTAAATGCTTTAGGTCCAGAATCGGGCGGAATGTGCCCTCCTTCTTTGAAACCACGAAAAGGTTGGAATAGTACCCTAGACCCCTGCTAGGGGTACTGGTACGATAACCCCAGGAGAGGCGAGATCTCTCACACACTCTAGAAAGGCCTCTTTCTTCTCTGGTCTTGAAGACAGGTTTGACAGGGGGAATTTGCCCTCGGGCAGATGGGATCTGAATCCTATCCTGTAACCCTGAGAAACAACTTCTAGATCCCAAGGGTCCTGAACGTCCTGCAACCATGCATCTGAGAATTGAGATAATCTGGCCCCTACGCGATCCAGAGACCGGTCGGGGGCCACCACTTCATGCCGATTTAGTCTCTGCAGGTTTCTTGTTCTGCTTAGACTTGTTCCAAGATTGAGCCGGCTTCCAAGATCCCTTGGACTGATCCGCTTTCGCGGCGGGCTGCTGGTGTTGGGCCTTGTCCGCACGAAAGGGATGAAAAGTAGATCCCTTGGGCTTAGCCTTCTTATCCTGCGGTAGGAAAGCTCCTTTGCCTCCCGTAAACGTGGATATGATCGAATCCAATCCTGGACCGAATAGGATCTTTCCTTGAAAAGGCAGAGACAACAGCCTCGACTTGGAGGTCATGTCTGCAGACCAAGATTTAGCCACAGAGCTCTGCGTGCTAAAACAGAAAACCTGACACCTTAGCATTCAGGCGAATAATTTGCATATTGGCATCACAGATGAAAAGAATTGGCGACCTTCAGCGCCTTAATCTTCTTCTGTATCTCGTCGATTGATGTCTCCCCTTCAACCATTTCACACAGGGATTCACACTAATATGTCGCAGCTTCGGCGACCGCCGCAACGGCCGCTGCTGGCTGAACAACAAACCCTGTGTGCTGAAACATCTTTCTCAAAATGTTTTCCAGCTTTTTATCCATGGGCTCTTTAAACGACAAACTATCCTCGAGGGGAATAGTTGTCCGCTTCGCGAGTGTAGAGATAGCCCCATCCACCTTGGGAATGGTCCCCCACAGCTCAAGCTGAGAGTCTGGAACGTGGAACAGTCTTTTAAAAGAAGGGTAAAAGGACGAACCCAATCGCTCACATTCATTCATAATAATATTTGTCATCTTAACGGTAACCGGGAAAGTCTGAGGCACTACCCTGTCCTCGTATACCTTGTCAAGCTTAGGAATCGCAGGTTCCTCCGGTATCTTAGGGTCCAGAATCTCCAGAGGAGCAAGCACCTGCCGCAGCAGAAAATGCAAATTTTCCATCCTAAACCGAATCTCTCCATAAGGAGTAACGGTTGGACCCCGAGGCCCTGCATGTGCAATCGGAGATGAATGCAGGGAACACACCTCATGGGACGAAGAACCCTTAGAGGTGGACGGCTCAGTAGTACTAGACATCCGTTTACATTTAGATGTTGTGACTTTATCAAGGCATGTGGAACTTAGTTGAGCAGGCTGATATACCAGAACCTCCTCACAATAAACACAGGAATGAGACTTTGTTAAAGAGGGAGAGCCCTCTAACGCTTGCGCTGTTGATAGACTAACTTAATTTACAAAAAGGGCACCCTTATACCGCCAATGGCCGGGGCGCTTACCACCTCCTAGGACCCGGACTCCAGAAACCATTACTTCTCCTGCACCAGAGATCAACCAAGAAGGAGAGATAGCCACACGCAGTCACATGGCGTGCCTTGCAGGACCGCCCTTGCACTAGGGAAAATGCACCAAAAAAAGGCTGTGGAAGATTCCTGCAAGTAACCTGAAAGTTCCACCCATTGCCAGAGCCTCATCTTGCACATAACGCAGCCATGACACAATAAACAATATCATTCCAGGAATATTAACCCTTGATTCTGTAAAGATAAAAAGGCACCACACTGTGACCATGTCTTCTATGTTATCATATTAATAAAAAATGAAAATGGAACAGGAACACGGCCCTTCAAGTGTGATAGGTTAGTAGCCTCGCTCCTGACATGGACTTGATTGTAGAAAGCAGGCAGCGAAACTCATCAACGCTGATTGCTTGTGGAGCTGTTAATATGAGTCGGGGATGGTTTCGCAGAATGACTCTCCTTGCATTTCCAGACTCTAACTTTCGCCCAGGCTCTCACTGAGAGGCTGACAGGACTACTTAAAACTCCAGTCCCAATGCAAAGAGTACTACCCTCCATAAGAGACTACTCCGAAACTCCTGTGACGAAAGGCAAAGAATGACTGGGGGATGAGGGAAGTGGGGAGGTATTTAAGCCTTTGGCTGGGGTGTCTTTGCCTCCTCCTGGTGGCCAGGTTCTTAATTCCCAATAGTAATAAATGAAGCCATGGACTCTCCTCCCCTTTAGATGGATATATATATATATATATATATATATATATATATTCTGCTGGAAAAGATCCCTCATAGTCCCCACCTCCCTGATTCCCCCAAAGAGCTCTCTATCACTCCCCCCACTAACTAGTTGCCACCATTTTGGGTACTGGCAGCTGTTTTAGGGGTTAATAGAGTAGTGGGTTACTTTGTGATGGGGTTGTTTGCAGTCTAGGGTTAATTGTGTAGTGGGGACTTTGCGGTGGGCTATGCAGTATGTTAGGCGTTATAAGGGCTTATGGTGATTCCGTTTAGCACGCGAGTATGGGTGTTAGATTTATTTTCCACGTTTCTCTTTCCTTTGAAGTCTATGGGAGAGTACGGTAATGCAGTCACGATATTGTAAATTCGGCTATTTGCAAAAGTCAGGTTAGTGTGTGAGCGAAAAAGGTTTACTTTCAACTAGTTATACGTGCGATACCTGACACGCGCAAAGAGCAGAAGTCGAGCAGAGTTAGAATGCAAGCAGGAGCGATAATTACCTTTTCATCGGATCTTAGAAGTACCCATCAGGTGGATGTTGCACTGATACCTTTGGTGATAGAAACTACAGCAAGGGAAAGTATGTTCTAATCCTATCACTAAAAAAGGGACATTATACACTATATTTTTCTTTGCATAAATGTTTTGTAGATGATCCATTTATATAGCCCATACAGTTTTTTGTTTTTTTTAAATGAATAGTTTTGTTTATTTTAAAATAACATTGCTCTGATTTTCAGACTCCTAACCAAGCCCAAAGTTTTAGGAGAATACCGACGTATACCTATTCCAGCTTGCTTCTGTTTGTGTAAAGGGTCTTTTCAAATGCAAAGGAAGGGGGAGTGTCTGTTATTTCCCACTTGCAGTGGGTGTTCCAGTAACCTTTTAAACAGAGCTAAACTGGAAGCTTCTAAGTAAGTTTTTAAACGGTTTTATAATGGATTTTTACATCAGTATCTGTGCATATTATTCTTCATAGTAGTGTCTATTACATGCAATTATATGAAAATTGGTGTATACTGTCCTTTAACTTTGCAGCATTCTGTGCTGATATTCAGTGCAAATACTCTTGCCCATTTGATTTTCTGGTTGGTTATATGTCATTTATATCATTTGATGGGTATACAGTTTCCTTTTGATGAGCATCTGATTTTATAGTGGTTTTGTATGTACATTTAACGTCTTCCCCTTTACTACCCTTGATATGTCTGTGATGTAATAGCACTTTATAGTGGTAGGAATTTACTTTTATGAATGAAAACCTGCTGAACATAGAGTTTCATATGATTTGTGTTCCATAAATGCAGTGTTATTGTTTATCTTGTATTTGTTTCTTTTTAATAAAGGCATTACAGTTTGTTACTTAGATGTTTTTCCTTGTATTTCCACACAACCACAGGAGCATTTATGAAATAGCTCTCCAAGCCCTACAAAAAAAGAGCATTAAATACATCCAAAGAAAGCCTTCCATTAACTCACTGACACCACTTTATATAGCATACACAAAATAAAAGGATATTTTATAAAAATCATAATCCTAAGCACAATGCAGTACACAAAATATAAAACATGAAGTGTGAAATGAATAAAACTCACATTTCATAGCATAACAAATTGTTTCTTTCTCCTTGTCTTTATGAAATGTAGCCATGAACCATCTTACTGAGATACACAGCTTTCAACAGAACATTTCCAATTACTGAATCCCTTAAGGGATCAGGTAGATCGTGCATTTGGAGATTGCAGGCCCAGCAATCTATATTGCCAGGGTTAGATTCATTTCGATGGAGTCCCATGACAAATATTTCTCAGCAGCTCCCTTCCCCACACGTCCTAAACACGCACATTGGATGCCTACACACAAACACACACTGGTAACTACAATGATATAAAACCAGAACACTCATAATTGAACTTCCATGCACAAATAATTTTGGACACGAGAGAAATAACCAGCCATTACAAGTGGCTGGTTATAGGCCACTGTGAATATATATACATATGCTTATATACATATGTGTTAATATGTGTATATACAAATATAAACTGGAACCAATAAAGAAAACGAAGCAGCGATGCTGTATAAAACTTCACTTTTATTTGTAAAAGACTTAAAATCCCACTGAGGGCAACACACTGGTATTCAGAGGCAAGGTCTGTTCCTCACAAGGTATCTTGGGGGTCACGTCAATCTAGTGGGATTGAATCTCTCCCATGAGAGTTATACAAGCTTTCCGGACATTGTGTCAAACAGCTTTTGATTAAGCACAGCTATTCTTTGTTCTACAAATATAAACACATAAATATATATGTATAAATATATATTTAATGCTGCTGCCCATCGCTGCGCGACTTACCCCCTTTGCTGTGCTAGGTTCTCATGCTGTGTCTCACTGCATGAGAACGAGGCTACATTCAGAGCCTATGGAAGCACGCTCTTGTGAAGACAAAGCTTCCATGCAATGCAAAGTCGCATTCACATTGAGGCTAACTTTAATATCAACGCATATTTGCATGCACTGGTATTACTAAGTGGAGCACAATTATCGCTTTTGCAAAAGCGATATTTTGCGCTCCACTTGTAATCTAGCCCTAAATAAATGATGTAATAAAACACCACAACCACATGGCTATATTTACATTTCCCAATAAAAATGAGTAGTTCATTAAGTACCATATTTACAAATTAAGTATGAATAAAATATTTTACAGTACAAGAGGACACATTTTAAAACTACACAACCTTGTCATTTGATTTTGAAGATCCATTTACAGTCTTTCCCTTGGTTAGTGGACTTCTCACTTTATGTGAGCTGGGGTTTTGCCTTCAGTATTGCTGTATCTTGGTCTCTACTTTTGATAGCCTAGCACTGGACCTGCTGCTCCTGTATTGACTGTGAAATATACAATTGTTTAGAATCGCGGCCTATGTATCGTTTTCTAAGTAAACAGTGAGAAATACGATAAGGAAGACTGTGTAAATAATTACACAGATAAACTAATGAGGTCTGCTCTACCTACAAGCTCAGCCCATTGCATTGTGTTGTGGTTTCAATTAGGGGAAACAGCTTGCTCATATACAAAAATAAACATAAAGAAATAATTTATCATGCATTTTATACTCTGATGCTGGTATAACAAATAATTGGAAACACATTAAGGGGGAACCAAGGTTACAATACACTGCTCCTTTAAAAAAAAGGGGTATATTGACCTATTACAAGAGGAAAGGCTAGTAAATGTGATACTTTTTCAGCAGTAGTTTTTCTATTGATACATCCTCATATTCTATGTTCAAACCTGTCCATATGCTTAAAAAGGCATGATTAAGATACAGCAGGCAATTGTAAACAACTTTCTAATTTACTTCTATTATACTATACTATACTTCTTTGATTTCTTTTGTATCTTTTGTATCTTTTGTTGAAAAAAAACTAAAGAGAGTGCATGTTTCTGGAGCACTATATGGCAGCAGTTTTGCAAGAATTGTATCCATTTATAGGAGCACTAGGTGGCAGCATTATTTCCTGCCATGTAGTGCTCCAGATAGCTAACTAGTTATCTCTTCAACAAAGAATAACATGGAACAAAGTAAATTTGATAATAGAAGTAAACTGGAAACTTTTTAAAAATTGTATGCTCTGTGTGAAACACCCAGTGGATGATTAAATTACAGAGTTCTTTACTGAGCAAATATACCGCACTATAACCAAATCTAATATCAGAGAATAAAGATTTAGAGATGCTTCTCCGCTGAAGAGTAGATGCCTGTGTGTCAGCTGGTGCCACAGATAAGGACAAGAGGAAAGTCAAGCTTTTAGAATAACAAGTCTGCAATCATAGAGTAAGAGTGTAGATTTCTATATTCACATTTTCTTATTATGTGTCTCCTAATGGATGATATGTTGTTGCAAGAAGCTTGGCATTGATTGATAATTTAGCCAGGCACAAAACAATGACAACACATGGCATCAGAATACACATAAAATGAACATACAAGCCCCCCCTTTTGTAGTAAATCTGCAGGCTGAGCGCATGGTACCAGAATGAGCACAGTCCAGCTGTCAACACAAATAAGATCATGAGATAGTATGAAAAGCATAGTGACAGCCATAATGCCTCCTAGTCATCATGCACATTATTTTACTGCCCTTTTACCCCATCCATTGGGACATTGTCTGTATAGCAAGATTCCTTTTCTTTTTACCAGTTTTTATTAATTTGAAAAAATGTTTTTTTGAGTGTTGTCATTTTGGGTCAGGGGACCAAAGGAAGTGATTTGATGAGGAATTAAACGTTTTCACCTGACTTCACTGCCTAACAATCCCCATATTAAATAACTTTGACTAGCAATACTTTTTAATTGGCTGATAAAGAGCTTTGAAGGTCTCCCTATTATTTGGAGTGGGTGAGTTCTGAAGAGAAAATATATGAATTTTATTATTGTGATTAGCTGATTATTTTCTTATGTTTGATTGGTAGACCTATGCAGACTGTCAGTGTACTGGTAACTCATTTAGGGAAGTTGCTGAACCTGATGGCTGGCTTAGTTAATAGCTTTGCATAAAAAAGAAACTGCAAGGGTTCTGGTGAAAAGATGTGCCCCCAGCATCAGGCTAACTAACCACCTACCTAGGCCCCCATATACTCTAGGATTTTGCATTGCAATATGCAACATAATCTGGCCTATACAGTATACTCGACTGCCTTAACCCTCCTGGCACCATGACCTAGACTTTTCATTCTTTCTTCATTATCTATAGAATTAATGGAAAAATATAATTTTCCTTATAATTAAAGGTTAGAACATTCTATAAAGGCAACCAGGTTTGCCCATGTAACTACAAAAACTGGTGGTCAAAACAATTAGGTGTTGAAGAGTCTGGTGTTTAGAAAATAAATAATCTATAATTAGTGCTTACTTTTGTGTTCTCAATTTAACACTACAATATGGGTGTTCCTCTCCATGGAACAACCCCAGCAATATCCAACAACACCCAAGAGATTCCCCTACATGGGACCCTATTACAAGTCAGACACAATTCCTAAACTTCTTTCAAATTACAGAAAAAAACATAAATTCAAACTAATTAACTCTAAATATTGTTGTGCCTGAAGTCCTGGCAAATAATTATTTTTCTTCAGCTACTTCAAAGTCTTCAACAATACAGGTCCCTCGTCATTCATTATTTGCCGCAGTCTGGGGCTCTTCCAGGATTTCACCTATATATTAAGTAATTAGGGTAATTCTGAATAAAACCATCCAAATTGCAATTTGGTGAAATTACTGGTGTGGGGTGAATCTCTTAGCAGAGCCAGGCCTGGTAAAAATAACATCAAGAATTGGGGGAATGGGCCCAGGTCAGAGAACATAAGAGTTTAATGAGTTGGGCATTATTGGAGTAACTAAGGTGAACTCACTGCATACATGTTGATGATTTGACTACCTGAAAAGAAAACTAGTGTAGTGACAAATGTATAGAAGCCATAGTGTAGTGACAGCATATTGATACATTGCTTAATTGGCTGTAGCGACTGTCATAGACATTACTACACAATAAGATGGCAAATAAAATGCTTTATTGTGTGTAAAAAAAACTAATTTGCTATGAAAACCCAGTAATGCCAGTGTAGTTTTCCTGAACACCACATCAGTGAAGAATGTATTAAATATTTATAAATACAAGTTGTGCTTGCTACTATGTTGAAAACATATTTTACATTTCCAGCTGGCGCACAAACATCATGGTCAACGACACTATCATAGATGGGTTTTCTGGAACAAGTAGCCAGAAATAAACAGAAAACCACAAATAAGTAGATATACATTTACCACAGCTACATCTGTGACAACCACGCAGATGTAACAAATAGCTGTAGCAGCTCCAAGAGGTAGGAAAGGTCAGGATAGCTAAATGTGTGATAAGTGAGAACTGCAAGTGAAGTCTAAACAAAGTAGCAGATGCACAGAACATACTGACTGGAAAAGTAAACTGTTATCACAAACAGGTATGCAGATACAATATGCAGATAATTGCCAGCAGGACACAGAATGAGTATAAAGGTATGCAGGTAATGGCCAACAGGACACAGTACACAGGTTATAGCTAACAATATATAGACTAATATACAATATACCGACAATATACAATATACAGACAATATACAGAGCAAGTTAAACATGAAATTACTGGCCAGCTGGTAACAACAAGGAACAAAGACAAGCTCAGAAAAAATAAGCTTGCTTGTGTTGTTCTTAAAGGGACAGTCTAGTATAAATTAAACTTTCATTATTCAGTTAGGACTTTTAATTTTAATTGACTTTCCAATTTACTTTTATCATCAAATTTGCTTTTTTCTCTTGGTATTCTTAGTTTAAACTAAACATAGATAGGCTCATATGCTAATTTCTAAGCCTTTGAGGGCTGCCTCTTATCACAGGCTTTTTAAATCTCTTTTCAACACAAAGAGACAGAAAGTACACGTGGGCTATATAGATAACACTGTGTTCAGGCAAAGAAAGTTTTTTAAGATCTAGAACAATACAATGCTACATTTAAGACAATAGATAATAAACAGTCACAGTTATGTGATCAGGGGGCTGGAAGAAGGTTCCTAGATACAAGGTAATCACAAAGGTAAAAAGTACAATAATATAACTGTGTTGGTTATGCAAAACTGGGGAATGAGTAATAAAGGGATTATCTATCTTTTAAAACAATAACAATTTTATGGTTGACTGTCCCTTTAAGTAGTTTCAGTGGCATTCCAGAATTCCACAATGCCGGGCAATGCACCACTTGATGATTTGTCACAAATATAGCTGGAGAGACATTTGCCCCTGGGGAGAAATACATTCTTGTCTGACACCTCTACTACCTGGGATATTAAGATGGCTGTAAATATGGCAAATCCAGGGGTGCCCATGGGTATTTAAAGTAACACACTTAGAATCCACCTGTAAACACTCCGCGCTCTCCTCCGTCCCAACTTTCCACACCAAGCTTGTCACGTTCTTCATGCTGTGCGCTCTGTATGCTAGTGCGCTTGTATTGATATTCCCCACGGAAACCACAAAAAATCACGGGAACCGCTGCACCGCTTCAAGGGTGCTCAGGAAAGACTAGAGACCTCATCGCCATTCCCAGAAGAAATATGAACAGATCATGCAATGTCCTTGTACTCAAAGAAGTGGTAAACGGAACTTTAGAAAAACATTATTATTTTGTTTTCATAAAAACACAGCTTCAAGTGATAGAAAAGCCAAACACGTTTCGTCAGTTAAAACATAACCTTCTCAATGACTTCTTGGTCTGTAGTACCTGCACAGGTGTTTTATGGAGGAATATGCAATTATAATCCCTCCTCCATATTCTTCTTTAACTCCCTAGTGCCTGAATACTGCAGAACAAATGGTGCCTAGAGTAATTGTTTTACATATGCATACTTATACACATCTTATATATTTCCATATGCTTAAAGCATATAAATGGCTTGTACATATATAAACTGAGAAGGAATAGACTTATTCTATGCACATTGTTTACAATCAGCTATTTTTAACATTTAACAAAAACTGAGGATACTTAGATATGCTGTTATATATCTATCATATTATCCTGTTTTTTATTATTTAATTTTGTTTTTAATCGTGTTAACGATAAAGTTTATAAAGAAAAATGAACACTATAAACAGCAGATATATGTCAACTATATTAAATTAAGTTTGATTATAGGTTAAATAATCTCAATCACATGGGGTATTTTTACCTTAGTTGACTGCAATGCTTGTTCATTATTCGATAAACATTTTCACGTCCCATTCTGAATTTAAGGGGATTCTTGTTCCTAAGTGGAAAATTAAAAAAAAACTCTTGTTTCCTGGTAAAAGTTACCACCAAACATAAAAAAATTAAGTGTAAACAAATACTCAAAAGACCTCAATATAAATTCCTTTGTCTCCGCATCATATCCTGAGTATGTATCCAGGAAAAATTCTATAGCCTTGATGCCTTGTACATGGGGAATGGAAGTGTACAAGGACACCACATCAATTGTTACAAAATTATATTTTTCATTCCATTCTACCATTTCTATCTGTCTTATCAAATCTTTTGTGTCCTGCACAAAACTTCTTAGGTTCCTCACAAGAGGTTGTAGATATACATCAATTATCTCCCCCAGAGATTTATTTAAAGACCCAATACCGGCAATGATGGGTCTTTCTGGAGGATTATCCAAGCTTTTATGAATCTTGGGGAGATAATAAAAGATAGCTGTAATGGGATAATCTTCAATTAAATATTCAGCATTCTTCTGGCTTATGATTCCCTGGCTAAGTGCCCAATCTACAATAGATGTTAAAATGCGCTTGAAGCTTATAGTGGGATCATATACTAACAGTTCATAAACTTCTGGGTCATTCAACTGTCGAAACGCTTCACTTACATAATCGATTTTATTTAAGACAACATTGCGCCCTTTATCAGAATTACGGATTACTATGGTATCCTCAGTTTTTAATTGTTCTATTGCCTCAATTTCTCTTTATACTCTCATTTTAACAACATATTTAATTTTCCACAGTTTTTTGGAAAATCTCAATAGCATTGGATCTAGTGTTTACAGGATAGAATGTTGATTTTTTTTCTTAAATCTTGACAGAGCCGATTTTTCTGCCATCTGATTACCCTCACACTCTTGTGTCTCATTTTGTAGTGACATTAAATCTAATTCAGCACATATATCTGTAAATACAAAATCTTCTGTATCATTATTTAAGGATGGCTCACTGGATATAGTGGCTGGCTCAAGCTGTTGTATATTATGAAAATGTTTCTTTAACACTAGTGACCTGACAAATGTATTCACGTCTACTATTGTATTAAAAAGGTCAAAATGACGAGATGGAGAGAAGTTAAGACCTAAAGATAGTATCTTAATCTGGCTATCATTTATATGATGATAAATTAACAACATTATTATTTGTTAAATATACTTTCTTTCCTGATGTTTCCTCTGTCTCCAGGGATACCTCGGTTGGTTCTCTTGTTGCTGACTGTGTCTTTTTCCTTATTCCTTATTCCTTTTTCTGCCCCCTCTACGTATTTTCTGTACTGTCCCCGTATTTAAATTAAGTTTGTTATACTGTATATGAGTTCCCTGTTCACTTAGCCTAATTTACAAGTGAAGCACAAATGCGATTATAGCGGATGTTTGCGCTCATCGGGCACAATCATGATCGCTTGAGCACAATAACGATTTGTGCTAGAATGATTACTGCGTCCTCAGAGCTCTGGTTAACTGTCGAAAAACACAAAAGTGTCACAAAACACCAAAAATACATTACAAAGTACACCTGCACTCATAATAACATTATCTACAAAACAAGTAAAAAAATGTATTGCACACAAAAGTTATAAAGGCTCAAACATATGAGGTCTCAGGTTTTAGAAAAAAAAGGCAGGCGAAGGGCTTTGACATTACATACATACACGTCTAAAGAATTATATGTATGTATATATACATGTTAATATGTGTGTACTGTGTATTTAAATGTGTATATACAGTATGTATTTACAGACATACTGTATATACACATAAATACACATCTATATATATATATAAAAGAAGAAGTCCTGACTGACTGATTGACTCATCAACACCCTGCTCAAACCGTTTAACCTAGGAACATGAAATTTGGAAGGTAAGTTATTTTTATGACGTAGACACCCCAAAGGGGGTGAAAAGGGGGGTGAATTTTTTTTTGAGGATAACTATATCTCAAAACCCAAACATGTTACAAAGGTGAAAATTGGTATTTAGATTCTTTTTTAAAATTAACATAACACGTGTTTTACCATTTCCCGAAAATCCTTTAAGGTGGGTGAAAAGGGGGGGGGGTGATTTATGAGAATAACTATATTTCAAAAACCGAAGGTGTTAGAAAAGTAAAATTATAATTTAAAATCTTCATTATAAAGTAAGTTTACATGCCAAATTGTTTGCTCATATCACTAAAAAAAATGAATACACTTTATTTTCACATCTGACAGTTCAGTCATATGGGCTGATTTATCAAGCCGTCAATCGGCCCCAATGCATCTGTTTCCGTGCAGGAATTAAGAAGCAGCAGTCTTAAGACCGCTGCTCCTTAACTCATCCGCTACCTCTGAGACGACGGACAGCAATCCACCCAATCGGATTCGATCGGGTTATTGACACCCCCTGCTAGTGGCCGATTGGCCGCGAATCTGCAGGAGGTGGCATTGCACAAGCATTTCTTGTGAAATGCTTGTGCAATGATAAATGCCAACAGCATACGCTGTCTGCATTTATCGATGTGCGGCGGACATGTTCACTATGGCGGATCATGTCCACTCGCACTTTGATAATTCGACCCCATAATATATAATTACAATTTAATATTAAACTAATTGTAAACAGAATATTTTTCACATCTGGCAGTTGAGTCATTGGGGGTAGATTTATCAAGCAGCGGGCACTGCATCAATACTCCATCGTTTCTGGTCCATCTGAAACGAAAGTTAAGAAGCAGCAGCCACAAGACCGCTGCTTCTTAACTTCTCTGCCACTGAATTCATCCCTATCCGATCGGGATGATTGTCGGCCCCTGCTAGTGGCTGATTGGCCGCCAGTGAGCAGGGGGCGGCATTACACAAGCATTTCACTAGAAATGCTTGTGCAATGTTAAATGCCGACAGTGTATGCTGTCAGCATTTAGCGAGGTCGAGCGGACATGATTCGCTACATTCGCAACCAAAAGCTTGTCTGTTGTTAAATTTAACCCATAATATATAATTACAATTTAATATTAAAGTAATTGTAAACAGATTAATAATAACATATTTTTAATGTGCTGGACAGACACCCCACCCACAACTTAGCTGATTGGTGTCCATGTACGAGAAACACCAAGAATTAATGAAAAAACACAGTTACACCACGACTAACGTCTGCAATAAACATTGCTTGTTACGTTAAGACATTAACCTATAAATTATATTTCGTAGAGTTTGGACAAAAACTCATGTTTCTTTTAAAAACAATTGTACCAAATCACAAAATCCATGTGAGTGAAACAGCAGGCAACAGCTAGTGTATACACATATATATATATATATATATATATATATATATATATATATATATATATATATATATATATAAACGCAATTGCGATTTAATCGCAATTTTCTTATAAATGACTATAACAACCTTAATTTTTCAATAAATAATGTATTTAAGACTACAGAATCTTAATGTACATGTTTCTCAATGTCCAATACACTCTGGGAGAATAAAAATACAAATACAAATATATATTATTCATAACCTACAGTATTATTTTATTACACTGTGAGTAGGCATTTAACTTGCAGCACTAATGTTCTATTAAAAAATAAGCAAGCTTCATAAAATACAGTAATATTCTTAGTTCCAGAGTGAAAAATCTCTGTGCCTGTAGAAATATTGCAAGTAATCATGCTCCATAGCATGCAGTAATATTCTATTTTGTGCAGTGCAGTATATCATATAAGAGAACAAGTAAGCTCTGTGCAGGATGTAATATTATGTTATAACGTAAGTAAGCTCTGTACCTAATATTTTACTATAGAAGCCAACCCCATAACCTGTAGCAATAGCTGTATTCCCATCTGGAGTAGTACTGAAGCACAACTTTGGCTATGTATTTCCCTTTTTTAAAAAGGGTTAACATTTAACCCCATCTAAAGAAGGTAAATACATAACCAAAGTTGTGCTCCAGTACTTCTCCAGATGGGAATACACCTGTTGAGCAAATAGGAACCAGGCATAAACGCTTTTGCTTCAATCTTTGACCATATTTTTTATCTGGAGCACAAAAGGGGTATGACTATGTATTTGACCCTGTTGAAAGAGTTAAATTAATTTGTTTAAAATAAAAATGGTTTAATAACATAGAGCATTGCATTTTCACATTAAAAATCTCCTTTAAATGTTGAAGGATATATATATATATATATATATATATATATATATATATTTTTTTTTTTTTAAATAATTGTTTTAGCAAACAAGCATCAACCATCAGTATTCACTGCCAGGATGTGGAACTATCTAGTTGTCACATGTTAGATAAATAAGTGCAAGTACTGCAACTCAATGTTGATACGTGACAATAAGGCAGATAATATATGCCTATACCAAGGTTTACTACACATCATCTCTCTCACACAATAAACACCAAGGTACCGGCCTCTTCCAAATATGCATAGGTATAAAGAGCTATTATGTCTGACATAAATATACCACCTCATGCAAGGGCACTAATCATATGCCCCATATCGTAGCTCCCCTTCAACCACACTAAGGGAGAATCCATTCAAGTACCCTATTGTCTAGATGGTACTTCTCTAGGAATGGCCGTTAACGGCGTGAAGGAATTGGCGCCAAGCCCCGCGGTGTCACATCCACAGTAAATACAGGCTTCAATAAGAAAAAAATCAAAGACCTATAGGCCCAAACACGCTCCGTCTGCACTGTCAAGGCGCAGTCTGTGATCAAGTTTGATGTGATCTAAGCTCTACAAGCCATGAGGCTAAACTATACCGATCCTGTGGCGGTAATATCGAGAGTCCTACCGCCGCAGGATCGCAGACCACCGTTACTGCTGTATCTCCCAAAGAAACTGGATCGACTGAGGGCCACTACGGAGCCGCAACTCCAGTCTGTATAGGGACATCCCATCATAGTGGGCGGGGTTATAAATTGCGTACTCTCGATTAATCATGCAGCCCTAATATATACATATATATCTGTAGTATAGGCTAGCACTCACGGTTACCAAGTAGTACCGGGGTGCACATCAAGGAAATCCAGTATAATCGAAGAGAGGAAGGCACTCACCGGGTTTAACAAAGGGAATTAGTTGTTCCTTTACCGTAACGTTTCGGGGTGTTACCCCCGTTCTCAAACAGGTTGTCTGTTTGAGAATGGGGAACACCCTGAAACATTACGGTAAAGGAATAAATAATTCCCTTTGTTAAACCCGGTGAGTGCCTTTCTCTCTTCAATTATATATATATACAGTATATATATATATATATATATATATATATATATTATATATATATATATATATATATATATATATATATATATATATATATATATATATATATATATATAGTGTATTGGAGTCTGTTGCAGTATTAAAAACATGTAAAAACATATTTATGTAACATCCATTTTTAATAAAGGTCTTAACTATGTATTTTCTGTAAATATTTGACATTCCAATGTTCTGCACATAGCAGAATATGTTCTATGTACAGTATTTATAAATAGCTATTCCTATGTATATTCCTATGTGTATGTATATATATATATATATATATATATATATATATATATATATATATAAAATCATCTATATATAGGTATGAATATATAATGTACCAAAATACCATCAGATATATGTAGAAATATGTATGTAACAGAACATATTCATATTTTCATGTCGGGTTAGTGCACATGAGAATATGTGATCGGGTTTGTTTGCGAGTAGGGTGTTAGGCTTTTTTTTCTCCATTGACTTCTATGAGAAAATACGTGAAAGCGCATGCGATATTATAAGTTCTGCTTTTTGCGCTCATTGGGTTAGCGCTTAAGTGAAAACAGTTTAAATTCAACTCATAATACCAGCACAAACCAACGAGCGCAAAAAGCTTACTTCTAGTGCAGTTAACGCAAAAAGCGTTAATTAGAACTCCACCTGTGATCTGGCCTTTAATTGGTTGTGGTGGAAAGGAAAAAAAACAACCGCTATTTAATATACAAAAATAAATCTAAAGGAACAATTTATCATAAATTTTATACTCTGCTGCTGGTATTAACCCATTTGCTACCATGAATTTTAGAGAAAAACTTGCTCACAGTACCAAATAATTTTAGCATTTTTGCTACCATTCCATTTACTCAGAAATAGAGCCTTTGTTTTGATTTACCTATAAACTATATATAAAACTATATATTTTTTGGGGGGGGGGCATAAACAGAGATTTTTGTGGATGACAGTTTCAACTACATAGTTATTCTCAGAATTAAGAAATTATTGAAAAATTACCACAAAAAAAAAGTAAAAAAATATAGCTTGCATTCCACAAAATCCTGTATTTTTCCCAAATTTTTCTCAAATTTGTTCATTGGCATACTCTGATTCAGCTAAAACCAAACATGTATATAGTTTTCATTATTTTTTATTATTTTAAGGTCTTAATCTGCAGCTATATCTAAAATGGTGCAATGGGATAACTCTCATTTCGTATAGCAGAACTGTCCAAATTCTCAAAATTGATCCCCAAAACTATACTCATACATTTAAACTAGACAACTCAAGGTATTGATCAAGGCCCATTTTGGTATATTTCAGGCCACCATTTGACCGTCAAAAGCCATTATATAAAAAAAAGTAAATTTTATCACAAACTTTGGGTTTCAAACTAAAATAAATTACACACAGCTACTGCAGTCAAAAGACAAATTGCTGTAAACTTTTTTCTAGGATCCCCTTTGATCAGAAATGTATGGCAAAGACCGGTAATTGCAGCTGTGTACCACACCTCTGAAATTCCTGGCAGTAAGAAGGTTAATCAGTTAGCTGTTAAGAGTAAATGTATTGCAGTGCCATGATTACCCTCCCACCTGACACCTACCACCTCCCTGATCCCTCCAAAACAGCTCTCTTCCTGCCCCCCCCCCAATGTTCACAATCATCTTCCACCCTCAAAGGCACTGACAACCAGTCTGCCAGTATGCAATTAAAAGTTGTTTTTTTTAAAATGATTCATTTATTTTTTTAAGTATATCCCTTCTCACCCTCCCACCTCCCTGATCCCTCAGAAATAGCTCTCTTCCCTCTCCCCCCACTGCACCTCCAATTTTTTCTTGTGGCAATATGCCAGAGTGCAGTCTTGGGGGGAGGGATTGTATTTATTTAGTTACTAATTTTTATTTTTCTGTAGTGCAGTGATCTCCCCACACTTCCCCCTTCAACTGATTACCTGTAGGGCCCTCACCACCACTCCAATCCCCTTTTCCATAGTGTAGGGACCCATCCCACCCTCTTTCCTTTCAAAAATATTTCCGTACTGTGGGGAATCCTCCATCAATGGACCACTCACCCGCCTCCCTCCTTTCATCATAAACCTCGCTCTGCACCACTGCACCTGATACCAACAGTGACACTGTCTGTATCGGTGATCTGGCTTCACATAGTAGGGGATCATGTGCCAAAGTGCTGGACACAGGTAATACACCAATACAGTATGCTAGGCAAAATACTGTGTAACGTTGTACCTACGTCCAATTGGCACAAGGGATAAATTGGGAACACATTAAGGGGAAAACAATTTTACAGTACACTGTCCCTTTAAGCTTGCACTTCAGTAGGAAACATGAGCAGAGTGGACGGACCATATTTAATTTATCTTTCGTCAAAATCTATGTTTCTATGTAATAACCCAATTTGACAATGATGCCTGTAGCTGAACTTGTCAATACCCTGGTGATTTATCCCTGCATTTAGCAGCTGCTATTTCTGTTGCTCGTGCTGTACTGTAATGCTTCAGGCTATTGAGTCGGCACATTAGCACATTGTCTCATCTGTCCCATTATATTACACCTATCAGCCAAAACCATGCATAGCATGTCAGGTTAAACCTTATGGATCATGAGAAATCAACTGTAGTTTTCTGATCACGATTCAGAGAGAAGCAGCAGGATTATGAGAGTACATATAATGGGCATTATATAAGGAGAAGGGAAGTGAATATAATTCTCATTGTTCTACATATATGCTGGGCCTGCTATTATTAACAGCTTGAACTCTGTTTTGTAAAATTCACACAACTCCTCATTAATGTACAATAAATATCCATACACCATTTTTAAAAGTCAGATTTTAATAACACTAGAATCATCTCTTTCTCGTATGCACATTAGCCATTAATCACTGTATTGTAAAATAAGGGCTAAATCTCAATCGCTCTGCAACTAATAGTTAAAGGCTAGCTGTAGTTATATAATGCTAACGTTGATAATGATAATGTTGGCATCATTTGTGGTTTTTGCAAAATCCTGATCAAAGTTCAGTAACCAACAGCCACAGTGCAAAAGCCTAAATGAAATAGCAGTCCATTTAATGGACATCCAATGATAAAATAGAATGCTTTATGTTAAATGTTAGCATGTACTGTTTGCATTACTGACTCTATATAACTATGGGGTCGATCATAATGTATCAGCTATCTGCTCCTGATAATGAATGTTCGTTTCCAGCCAAATTGGTCAGGGAGTTCTTCAAGTTATAACACACAATAACATATTTTCGTGAACACTTCTGTTGAAAACTTGTTTGTGACTGTGTGCTTTTAGCGCATGGATCCTTTTCGGATTGTGAAGTACTTGTTATCAGGATATAAACGGAGAATCAATCCAAAACTGACATATACAATGGTCCTTTCAGACATTTTAAGGTTACAGTAAAGTTCTTTTGAATTAACCCCCTTTGTTCAGTGTGTAGGGGAAATGCTAACAAAGAAACGCCTAGATTTAGAGTTCTGCGTTAGCCATCAAAAGCAGCGTTAAGGGTTCTAACGCTGCTTTTGGCCGCCCGCTGGTAATTAGAGTCAGCCAGGAAAGGGTCTAACGTTCATTTTCAAGCCGCGACTTTTCCATACCGCAGATCCCCTTACGCCAATTGCGTATCCTATCTTTTCAATGGGATCTTCCTAACGCCGGTATTTAGAGTCTTGGCTGAAGTGAGCAGTAGACCTCTACCGACAAGACTCCAGCCGCAAAAAAAAAGTCAGTAGTTGAGAACTTTCTGGGCTAACGCCAGTTTATAAAGCTCTTAACTACTGTGCTATAAAGTACACTAACACCCACAAACTCCCTATGTACCCCTAAACCGAGGTCCCCCCACATCGCCGCCACTATAATAAATGTTTTTAACCCCTAATCTGCCGACCGCACATTGCCGCCACCTACATTATCCCTATGAACCCCTAATCTGCTGCCCCTAACATCGCCGACACCTACATAATATTTATTAACCCCTAATCTGCCCCCCCAACGTCGCCGCTACCTTACCTACACTTATTAACCCCTAATCTGCCGACCGGACCTCGCCGCTACTCTAATAAAGTTATTAACCCCTAAACCGCCGCACTCCCACCTCGCAAACCCTATAATAAATAGTATTAACCCCTAATCTGCCCCCCCCAACGTCGCCGCCACCTAACTTCAAGTATTAACCCCGAATCTGCCGACCGGACCACGCCGCTACTCTAATAAATGTATTAACCCCTAAAGCTAAGTCTAACCCTAACCCTAACACCCCCCTAAATTAAATATAATTTTAATCTAACGAAATAAATTAAATCTTATTAACTAAAGTATTCCTATTTAAAACTAAATACCTGTAAAATAAACCCTAATATAGCTACAATATAACGAATAATTATATTGTAGCTAATTTAGGATTTATATTTATTTTACAGGCAACTTTGTATTTATTTTAACTAGGTACAATAGCTATTAACTAGTTATTTACTATTTAATAGCTACCTAGTTAAAATAATTACAAAATTACCTGTAAAATAAATCCTAACCTAAGTTACAATTAAACCTAACACTACACTATCATTAAATTAATTAAATAAATTACCTACAATTAAATAAACTAAACTAAATTATAAAAACAAAACAAAACACTAAATAAAAAAAAATAAAAAAAGATTACAAGAATATTAGGCTAATTACACTTACTCTAAGCCCCCTAATAAAATAAAAAAGCCCCCCAAAATAATAAAGGTCCCTACCCTATTCTAAATTAAAAAGTAACCAGCTCTTTTACCAGCCCTTAAAAGGGCTTTTTGTGGGGCATGCCCCAAAGTAATCAGCTCTTTTGCCTGTAAAAAAAACACAATACCACCCCCCAACATTACAACCCACCACCCACATACCCCTACTCTAACCCAAACCCCCCTTAAATAAACCTAACACTACCCCCTGAAGATCACCCTACCTTGAGCCGTATTCACCCAGCCGGGCACCGATGGACCAAAAGAGGACATCCGGAGCGGCAGAAGTCTTCATCCTATCCGGGCAGAAGAGGACATCCGGACCGGCAGACATCTTCATTCAAGCGGCATCTTCTATCTTCATCCATCCGACGAGGAGCGGCTCCATCTTCAAGACCTCCGGCGCGGAACATCCTTCTTCCCCGACGACTAGACGACGAATGACGGTTCCTTTAAATGACGTCATCCAAGATCGCGTCCCTCAAATTCCGATTGGCTGATAGGATTCTATCAGCCAATCGGAATTAAGGTATTAAAAATCTTAGTTCAATTCGATTGGCTGATCCAATCAGCCAATCAGATTGAGCTCGCATTCTATTGGCTGATCGGAACAGCCAATAGAATGCAAGCTCAATCTGATTGGCTGATTGGATCAGCCAATCGGATTGAGCTTGAATCTGATTGGCTGATTCAATCAGCCAATCAGATTTTTCCTACCTTAATTCCGATTGGCTGATAGAATCCTATCAGCCAATCGGAATTCAAGGGATGCCATCTTGGATGACGTCATTTAAAGGAACCGTCATTCGTCGTCGGGGAAGAAGGATGTTCCACGCCAGAGGTCTTGAAGATGGAGCCGCTCCTCGTCGGATGGATGAAGATAGAAGATGCCGCTTGGATGAAGATGTCTGCTGGTCCGGATGTCCTCTTCTGCCCGGATAGGATGAAGACTTCTGCCGCTCCGGATGTCCTCTTTTGGTCCATCGGTGCCCGGCTGGGTGAACACGGCTCAAGGTAGGGTGATCTTCAAGGGGGTAGTGTTAGGTTTATTTAAGGGGGGTTATGTTAGAGTAGGGGTATGTGGGTGGTGGGTTGTAATGTTGGGGGGTGGTATTGTGTTGTTTTTTTACAGGCAAAAGAGCTGATTACTTTGGGGCATGCCCCGCAAAAAGCCCTTTTAAGGGCTGGTAAAAGAGCTGGTTACTTTTTAATTTAGAATAGGGTAGGGACTTTTATTATTTTGGGGGGCTTTTTTATTTTATTAGGGGGCTTAGAGTAGCTGTAATTAGCCTAATATTCTTGTAATCTTTTTTATTTTTTGTAATTTAGTGTTTTTTTTTTTGTAATTTAGTTTAGTTTATTTAATTGTAGGTAATTTATTTAATTAATATTATGATAGTGTAGTGTTAGGTTTAATTGTAACTTAGGTTAGGATTTATTTTACAGGTAATTTTGTAATTATTTTAACTAGGTAGCTATTAAATAGTAAATAACTATTTAATAGCTATTGTACCTAGTTAAAATAAATACAAAGTTGCCTGTAAAATAAATATAAATCCTAAAATAGCTACAATATAATTATTTGTTATATTGTAGCTATATTAGGGTTTATTTTACAGGTAAGTATTTAGTTTTAAATAGGAATACTTTAGTTAATAAGATTTAATTTATTTTGTTAGATTAAAATTATATTTAACTTAGGGGGGTGTTAGGGTTAGGGTTAGACTTAGCTTTAGGGGTTAATACATTTATTAGAGTAGTGGCGAGGTCTGGTCGGCAGATTAGGGGTTAATACTTGAAGTTAGGTGGCGGCAACGTTGGGGGGGATTAAGGGTTAATACTATTTATTATAGGGTTTGCGAGGTGGGAGTGCGGCGGTTTAGGGGTTAATAACTTTATTAGAGTAGCGGCGAGGTCCGGTCGGCAGATTAGGGGTTAATAAGTGTAGGTAAGGTAGCGGTGACGTTGGGGGGGGGCAGATTAGGGGTTAATAAATATAATATAGGTGTTGGCGATGTTAGGGGCAGCAGATTCGGGGTACATAGGTATAATGTAGGTTGCGGCGGTGTCCGGAGCGGCAGATTAGGGGTTAATTGTGTAATGCAGGTGTCAGCGATAGCGGGGGCGGCAGATTAGGGGTTAATAAGTGTAAGGTTAGGGGTGTTTAGACTCGGGGGTTCATGTTAGGGTGTTAGGTGCAGACTTAGAAAGTGTTTCCCCATAGGAAACAATGGGGCTGCGTTATCAGCTTAACGCAGCTTTTTTGCAGGTTTTTTTTCAGCCCAAACTGCCCCATTGTTTCCTATGGGGGAATCGTGCACGAGCATGTTTTTCCAGCTAGCCTCTACCGTAAGCAACGCTGGTATTGAGAGTTGAAGTGGCGGTAAATATGCCTTTACGCTCCCTTTTTGGAGCCTAACGCAGCCCTTCAGAGAACTCTAAATACCAGCGTTGTTTAGAAGCAGCGCTAGAAAAAAAAGATGCGTAGCTAACGCGCCCCTTCGGCCGCAAAACTCTAAATCTAGGCGTAAGTTTACACAGAACTGAACAGGTTTATTGCTGTATTGCAACAATCGTCTTATTAATACATAACAAGTCTGGTACAGTGTGGTTGTGATATTAGAACTAAACATGTACAGCACGGTGAAAACTTCTAGCAGCTAAAAATATTAATAAATTCATCTATACATGTTTCACATAGTGAAAAGTTAAAAACAAAATGCAGTTTTGTAAAACGAAAAACTACTGTCTTCTGATGTCCTGTACAAGAAATCTTTTTTCTAAGAAAAAAAAAACATGCCAATAGTTAAAATCATTTTAATAAAATGTAACCTCAAAGAGTCAGTTTTTAAGGCTCAAAAGGAATACAAAGTCTAAACAATGTTTTGATAATCAGGCAAAAAACCTCATAGAAAGATGAGAGTTTAGAGGGTATAAAACTAACGAACGTATACACACCCTATTTCTGTATCAAGAGGAAACAGAAAAAGAAGTAAACAAGGTTTTGGTAACAACACTGTGGTTTTTCGCAACAGAATACTCATTACAATTCAGAGAAGTGTGCAATATACTTAAATGAAATTTACAGTATTGAGAGGAGATGAATTATTAACAGTGTATTGATAATCTTAGATCTTGTGGTACCTGTAATGTACTTTTGATGGGCAGTACAATTAAAAAACATAATTTATGCTTACCTGATAAATTCCTTTCTTCTGTTGTGTGATCAGTCCACGGGTCATCATTACTTCTGGGATATTATCTGCTCCCCTACAGGAAGTGCAAGAGGATTCACCCAGCAGAGTTGCTATATAGCTCCTCCCCTCTACGTCACCTCCAGTCATTCGACCAAAGACCAACGAGAAAGGAGAAGCCAAGGGTGTAGTGGTGACTGAATTATAATTTAAAAAATATGTACCTGCCTTAAAAAACAGGGCGGGCCGTGGACTGATCACACAACAGAAGAAAGGAATTTATCAGGTAAGCATAAATTATGTTTTCTTCTGTTATGTGTGATCAGTCCACGGGTCATCATTACTTCTGGGATACCAATACCAAAGCAAAAGTACACGGATGACGGGAGGGATAGGCAGGCTCATTATACAGAAGGAACCACTGCCTGAAGAACCTTTCTCCCAAAAATAGCCTCCGAAGAAGCAAAAGTGTCAAATTTGTAAAATTTGGAAAAAGTATGAAGCGAAGACCAAGTTGCAGCCTTGCAAATCTGTTCAACAGAGGCCTCATTCTTAAAGGCCCAAGTGGAAGCCACAGCTCTAGTGGAGTGAGCTGTAATTCTTTCAGGAGGCTGCTGTCCAGCAGTCTCATAGGCTAAACGTATTATGCTACGAAGCCAAAAAGAGAGAGAGGTAGCAGAAGCTTTTTGACCTCTCCTCTGTCCAGAATAAACGACAAACAGGGAAGAAGTTTGGCGAAAATCTTTAGTTGCCTGCAAGTAGAACTTGAGGGCACGAACTACATCCAGATTGTGTAGAAGACGTTCCTTCTTTGAAGAAGGATTTGGACACAAGGAGGGAACAACAATCTCTTGATTGATATTCCTGTTAGAGACAACCTTAGGTAAGAACCCAGGTTTAGTACGCAGAACTACCTTGTCTGAGTGAAAGATCAGATAAGGAGAATCACAATGTAGGGCTGATAACTCAGAGACTCTTCGAGCCGAGGAAATAGCCATTAAAAATAGAACTTTCCAAGATAACAATCTTATATCAATGGAATGAAGGGGTTCAAACGGAACACCCTGTAAAACGTTAAGAACTAAGTTTAAACTCCATGGCGGAGCAACAGTTTTAAACACAGGCTTGATCCTAGCTAAAGCCTGACAAAAGGCCTGGATGTCTGAATTTTCTGACAGACGCCTGTGTAACAAGATGGACAGAGCTGAGATCTGTCCCTTTAATGAGCTAGCCGATAAACCCTTTTCTAAACCTTCTTGTAGAAAAGACAATATCCTAGGAATCCTAACCTTATTCCAGGAGTAATCTTTGGATTCACACCAGTATAGGTATTTACGCCATATTTTATGGTAAATCTTTCTGGTAACAGGCTTCCTAGCCTGTATCAGGGTATCAATAACCGACTCAGAAAACCCACGTTTTGATAAAATCAAGCGTTCAATTTCCAAGCAGTCAGCTTCAGAGAAGTTAGACTTTGATGTTTGAATGGACCCTGAATCAGAAGGTCCTGTCTTAGAGGTAGAGACCACGGCGGACAGGATGACATGTCCACTAGATCTGCATACCAAGTCCTGCGCGGCCATGCAGGCGCTATTAGAATCACTGATGCTCTCTCCTGTTTGATCTTGGCAATCAATCGAGGAAGCAGCGGGAAGGGTGGAAACACATAAGCCATCCTGAAGTTCCAAGGTGCTGTCAAAGCATCTATCAGAACCGCTCCCGGATCCCTGGATCTGGATCCGTAGCGAGGAAGTTTGGCGTTCTGGCGAGACGCCATGAGATCTATCTCTGGTTTGCCCCAACGTCGAAGTATTTGGGCAAAGACCTCCGGATGAAGTTCCCACTCCCCCGGATGAAGAGTCTGGCGACTCAAGAAATCCGCCTCCCAGTTCTCCACTCCCGGGATGTGGATTGCTGACAGGTGGCAAGAGTGAGACTCTGCCCAGCGAATTATCTTTGATACTTCTATCATTGCTAGGGAGCTTCTTGTCCCTCCCTGATGGTTGATGTAAGCTACAGTCGTGATGTTGTCCGACTGAAACCTGATGAACCCCCGAGTCTTTAACTGGGGCCAAGCTAGAAGGGCATTGAGAACTGCTCTCAGTTCCAGAATGTTTATTGGCAGGAGACTTTCCTCCTGACTCCATTGTCCCTGAGCCTTCAGAGAATTCCAGACAGCGCCCCAACCTAGAAGGCTGGCGTCTGTTGTTACAATTGTCCAGTCCGGCCTGCTGAAAGGCATCCCCCTGGACAGATGTGGCCGAGAAAGCCACCATAGAAGAGAGTTTCTGGTCTCTTGATCCAGATTCAGAGTGGGGGACAAATCTGAGTAATCCCCATTCCACTGACTCAGCATGCACAATTGCAGCGGTCTGAGATGTAGGCGTGCAAAGGGAACTATGTCCATTGCTGCTACCATTAAGCCGATCACCTCCATGCATTGAGCTACTGACGGGAGTTGAATGGAATGAAGGACACGGCATGCATTTAGAAGCTTTGTTAATCTGTCTTCTGTCAGATAAATCTTCATTTCTACGGAATCTATAAGAGTCCCCAAGAATGGAACCCTTGTGAGAGGCAAGAGAGAACTCTTCTTTTCGTTCACTTTCCATCCATGCGACCTTAGAAATGCCAGAACTAACTCTGTATGAGACTTGGCAGTTTGAAAGCTTGAAGCTTGTATCAGAATGTCGTCTAGGTACGGAGCTACCGAAATTCCTCGCGGTCTCAGAACCGCCAGAAGGGCACCCAGAACCTTTGTGAAGATTCTTGGAGCCGTAGCCAATCCGAATGGAAGAGCTACAAACTGGTAATGCCTGTCTAAGAAGGCAAACCTTAGATACCGGTAATGATCTTTGTGAATCGGTATGTGAAGGTAAGCATCCTTTAAATCCACTGTGGTCATGTACTGACCCTTTTGGATCATGGGTAAGATTGTCCGAATAGTTTCCATTTTGAACGATGGAACTCTTAGGAATTTGTTTAGGATCTTTAAATCCAAGATTGGCCTGAAAGTTCCCTCTTTTTTGGGAACCACAAACAGGTTTGAGTAAAACCCTTGTCCTTGTTCCGACCGCGGAACCGGATGGATCACTCCCATTAATAATAGATCTTGTACACAGCGTAGAAACGCGTCTTTCTTTATTTGGTTTGTTGACAACCTTGACAGATGAAATCTCCCTCGTGGGGGAGATAATTTGAAGTCTAGAAGGTATCCCTGAGATATGATCTCTAGCGCCCAGGGATCCTGGACATCTCTTGCCCAAGCCTGGGCGAAGAGAGAGAGTCTGCCCCCCACTAGATCCGGTCCCGGATCGGGGGCCCTCGGTTCATGCTGTCTTAGGGGCAGCAGCAGGTTTTCTGGCCTGCTTGCCCTTATTCCAGGACTGGTTAGGTTTCCAGCCTTGTCTGTAACGAGCAACAGCTCCTTCCTGTTTTGGTGCAGTGGAAGTTGATGCTGCACCTGCTTTGAAATTCCGAAAGGGACGAAAATTAGACTGTCTAGCCTTAGCTTTGGCTTTGTCTTGAGGTAGAGCGTGGCCCTTACCTCCTGTAATGTCAGCGATAATTTCTTTCAAACCGGGCCCAAATAAAGTTTGCCCCTTGAAAGGTATATTAAGTAATTTGGACTTAGAAGTTACATCAGCCGACCAGGATTTTAGCCACAGCGCCCTACGTGCCTGAATGGCGAATCCTGAATTCTTAGCCGTAAGTTTGGTTAAATGTACTACGGCCTCCGAAACGAATGAATTAGCCTGTCCGTAATGTCGTCCAGCGTAGCGGAACTAAGGTTCTCTTCCAGAGACTCAATCCAAAATGCTGCCGCAGCCGTAATCGGCGCGATGCATGCAAGGGGTTGCAATATCAAACCTTGTTGAACAAACATTTTCTTAAGGTAACCCTCTAATTTTTTATCCATAGGATCTGAAAAAGCACAGCTATCCTCCACCGGGATAGTGGTGCGCTTAGCTAAAGTAGAAACTGCTCCCTCCACCTTAGGGACCGTTTGCCATAAGTCCCGTGTGGTGGCGTCTATTGGAAACATCTTTCTAAATATTGGAGGGGGTGAGAACGGCACACCGGGTCTATCCCACTCCTTAGTAACAATTTCAGTTAATCTCTTAGGTATAGGAAAAACGTCAGTACTCGCCGGTACCGCAAAGTATTTATCCAACCTACACATTTTCTCTGGTATTGCAACAGTGTTACAATCGTTAAGAGCCGCTAAGACCTCCCCTAGTAATACACGGAGGTTTTCCAATTTAAATTTAAAATTTGAAATATCTGAATCCAATCTGCTTGGATCAGAACCGTCACCTACAGAATGAAGCTCTCCGTCCTCATGCTCTGCAAGCTGTGACGCAGTATCAGACATGGCCCTAGAATTATCAGCGCACTCTGTTCTCACCCCAGAGTGATCACGCTTGCCTCTTAGTTCTGGTAACTTAGCCAAAACTTCAGTCATAACAGTAGCCATATCTTGTAATGTTATCTGTAATGGCTGCCCAGATGTACTAGGCGCCATAATATCACGCACCTCCCGGGCGGGAGACGCAGGTACTGACACGTGAGGCGAGTTAGACGGCATAACTCTCCCCTCGCTGTTTGGTGAAATTTGTTCAATTTGTACAGATTGGCTTTTATTTAAAGTAGCATCAATACAGTTAGTACATAAATTTCTATTGGGCTCCACCTTGGCATTGGAACAAATGACACAGGTATCTTCCTCTGAATCAGACATGTTTAACACACTAGCAATAAACATGCAACTTGGTTACAATCTTATTTAACAAAAACGTACTGTGCCTCAAAGAAGCACTAAACGATGAAATGACAGTTGAAATAATGAACTGAAAAACAGTTATAGCATCACTCTTTAAAAACAACATAACTTGTTAGCAAAGGTTTGTTCCCATTAGTAAAGCAACACTAATTAAATTTTAAACATAAAAATCACAGAGCAACGTTTTAAAACACAGTCACTATATAAATCTCACAGCTCTGCTGAGAGAATCTACTTCCCTTCAAAGAAGTTTGAAGACCCCTGAGTTCTGTTAGAGATGAACCGGATCATGCAGAAAATATAAGTGTAACTGACTGGAAATTTTTTGATGCGTAGCAAAGAGCGCCAAAAACGGCCCCTCCCCCTCACACACAGCAGTGAGAGAGAAACGAAACTGTCATAATCAAAACAAGCAAACTGCCAAGTGGAAAAATAATGCCCAAATATTTATTCACTCAGTACCTCAGAAATGCAAACGATTCTACATTCCAGCAAAAACGTTTAACATGAATTAAATACCTATTAAAAGGTTTAATGTATTTTTACAGAGTAATTCCGGTGAAATACCATCCCCAGAATACTGAAGTGTAGAGTATACATACATGTCATTATAACGGTATAGCAGGATTTTCTCATCAATTCCATTCAGAAAATAAAAACTGCTACATACCTCAATGCAGATTCAACTGCCCGCTGTCCCCTGATCTGAAGCTTTTACCTCCCTCAGATGGCCGAGAAACAGCAATATGATCTTAACTACTCCGGTTAAAATCATAAGAAAAACTCTGGTAGATTCTTCTTCAAACTCTGCCAGAGAAGTAATAACACGCTCCGGTGCTATTGTAAAATAACAAACTTTTGATTGAAGTTATAAAAACTAAGTATAATCACCATAGTCCTCTCACACCTCCTATCTAGTCTTTGGGTGCAAGAGAATGACTGGAGGTGACGTAGAGGGGAGGAGCTATATAGCAACTCTGCTGGGTGAATCCTCTTGCACTTCCTGTAGGGGAGCAGATAATATCCCAGAAGTAATGATGACCCGTGGACTGATCACACATAACAGAAGAAAGTACAGCTACACAAGGCGAATACAGGATTAAACATTATGCTAATTCTAGCAATGAGTTCGTAGTTTACTTTTTAGAATGTGCGATCTGCCAAGATCAGTATGTGGGACAAACCTCACGTAGGTTGAGGATAAGGATTGGAGAACACAAAAGGGACATTAAAAACTACAATAAGGATTCCAGTGTCGCAAGACACTTCAACAGTATACATTGCACAAATGAATCTAAAATTCTCTGTTACAATTATTGATATTGCAATTCTACCTCAGAGAGGAGGTGATAGAAATAAGATATTGTTGAAGAAGGAGCTTTACTGGATCTATAAGTTGAAGACTAAGACGCCTACAGTTATTAATCAGGAATGGGATATGAGTTTCTATGTTAAGTAGCATATATTTAAAATAAGATTATTGCAATGTGCATTTAAAGGCACATGAAACCCCCAAAAATTCTTTCATTATTCAGATTGAGAATACAGTTTTAAACAACTTTCCAATTTAATTCTATTATTTAATTTGCTTCCTTCTCTTGTTATCCTTTGCTGAAATGTTTATCTAGGCAAGTTCAAGAGCAGCAAATAACCTAGGTTCTAGCTGTTGATTGGTGGCTTAATATATATATATCGATTGTGATTGGCTCACCCATGAGTTCAGTTAGAAACCATTAGTGCATTGCTGCTTCTTCAACAAATGATACCAAGAGAATGAAACAAATTAGATAATAGAAGTAAATTACAAAGTTGTTTAAAATTGTATTTTCTATCTGAATCATAAGAGAAAAAAAAATTGGGTTTCATGTCCCTTTAAGTAAGATACATGTAATGTGCCACTATGCCTTTGAATATTTTGAACCAACACTCATCACTATGTTCAATGAATGTACTGTGGCACTTTGAAAAAGTATAAAGTCAATATAATGTTGCGTAAGTTTTGATCATTAAGTGAGCTGTGTATGAACCTTATTTATGATAAAGCATCAATAACATTAACATTTAACTTGCCCTATAATTAACTTGCCCTATTTTTAATCTGGGGGATTCAACATTCAATACAGAAGTTGTTATTTTAAAAGAACTGTAGCTAAGAGTTGCTACATTATATAGCACCATATATTAAACTAATAAACTATTAGCCAATTTGAATATATTTGATTACTCAAAAGAGTAAGAATATTATATTACTATATGGTGTGGCTAGTTACCAATACTCCATTGAATATAGCACACAGTTCATGTAAATCATATAGTATGATTTATATAGCGGCTGATATAGCAAGTTGGTATTAGGATGGTACTCACTAGCTGTTATTATGTGATGGTCTCTATCTAACTAATAGAGACCTTTACATAGCCACACCATATAGTAATTTAATATTCTTACTCTTTTGAGTCATCAAATATATTCGGATTGGCTAATGGTTTAAGGCATTGGCCGATACTGATATTATATTTCTAGGGGGCACCCATACAATGATGTTAGGCCCTAAATAAAGAGTGACCAATTCCTCTTTGTATGCTATACCATCTGTATTAATTCTCCTTTATTTTAATATTATCCAATTTTTTGTCATTGGTAACAAACCTTATGTTTTAAATCTTCGATTTGTTTTCGTGCCTCTTTAGTCTGGGCAAACAGTGCTGTACATGCATTCTTTAGTGGGAACCCTTTTTGTTCTTCACGCATTTTTTCAGTTATACCACTAATGCAAAGCACCAACCCCAATCGAATATTTTGATTGCACACATTTACAGTTCAAGATACGATATGTAAACATTTAAATTGGGGGATTACCTTTAATAGTGCCATTGTTAATTAGTTTCTTGTAATAATTCTAAGCTCTATCCTGTTCAGACTGCAGTTATTAACCCTTTAATGCACATTCACATGTAGTAGTTACCTCTTTCCAGCCAAATGTACATCCCTATACAAACAAAGCAGCTAACACCTTCCTATCAAGCCATACTCAGAATGGTGGAGCTGCCACATGGTCGGTATTTCATTAACACAGCCTGTATTTTTGTGTGGGCAAAAGTTTTAGTTCCCTTATCCTATTTATATAAAACCTGCCTCCCACCACTGAACAATCCAAACAACATATTATTGACTTCATAGTGATGTCAGAAGCTAGAGGGACAGCTCAAATATGTCCCACGCTGTTTTATTTAAGATATGTCACTTATTTATATAATTTTACAGCCAAGACAGGTTATCTGTCTGATATGAAATCATCAATATCAATAACTACACATTATTTTATATTGTATTGCTGCTAAGCTGATTGTGGTTAAATGTGCATAAAATATAACAGACAATAAATAAGAGCAGATAATATAAAATATGAAGGAGGAAAACATTATATACAAATGTGGCCGAAAGTATTGGTACTGTTACCCTTGCATTTTATCCAAATAATGCATCAAATGTTGAAATTAAAATATCTTTTGTCATCTATACATTGTGCAATTGCGCACAATGTATGGAGCAAATTCTTGCATATTCTACAAAGACATTCTAAAGGGACCTGGACATTACTAATGATACCCTTTAGACAATATAATAAAGATTTGTTTTGTAGTGATTCTTCAAGCAGACTATTTTGTATTAATTAGTGTCTTCAATCTTATAATCACTTATTCAGCCAGTTTAAATGGAGAAAGGTACTCATTCTGCTGCTGTGTGTCACGATGAACATGGGAAAGAAAGGGAAAACCAGAGAGTTGTCTGGGGCTAGAAAGAAGATTATAGCCAAGCATGGTCAATGTAAAAGCTACAAGACCATCTCTAAAGAGCTTGATGTTCCTGTAAGCACTGTTGCCAATATTATTAAGCAGTTTAAGGCACATGGTACTGTAGCCAGCATCCCTGGACATGGCTGAAAGAGGAAAATTGACCCAAGAATGATGAAAAACATTGTTGAAATGTTGGAGAAAGAACCAAAGACAACTTAAAAACAGATCTAAGCTGACGTTGAAGCTCAAGGTGCAACAGTTTCAAGCTGCACCATCCATCGCTGTCTGAATGAAAATGGGCTTCACAATGAGACCTAGGAAGACCCCACTCTTAAGACAGAAACACAAAAAAGCCTGACTGGGGGGGGCGGAGTCGACTGCCAATATGGACAGTCGCATTTAGGTGAAACTCCGTTGCAAGCTTAATTGAGGATCTAAATAGCGGTATGTAAACCGTCCACTTACCCAAAAGTAAGTAACCTCTTCACTATCACCTCCGCTGCAGGCAATTGTGAGTTTCTGGTGGCTGGATCAGACCGGACTCCCTATCAACAAGAACGTTAACACTGGACTCCCAGAGGCTCGGACACAAATATATCTGGATCCGAAGGATAACTTTGGCACCCACGGTCAGGTAAGGAAACCCGGACAGTGTCAATCGCTAGACGCAATACGACAACACAAACAACCCAGCACGCCAACCAGGAGAAAAATAAAGAAAAAACACTAACGGTCATATCCCAGGCTGCAGTAGATCCAGAATAAACAGCGTGAAAAGCGCTTACAACGAAGAGGTACTTCACTGTATACAAAGGGATAAAAGGCCACCAATACACCCTCACATAACAAAGCCTATATAAAATGGATTACCATATATAGGATAACACCCGAGGAAACAGAAAACATACCTGGATAGGTGCACAGGCTCTATAGCAAACACAGGCCTATTAAAAAACCACACCGCGCCATAAAGTACAGCGCAAAGAAGCGACATTCAGGCATAAAGCAAGACTGCTCTACTACCAGCAACGAGAGCCACCCTGTAAAACTACACACAGTTAAAGAGATATCAATCAAAGGGAAGTTTATCTTTTCCTTTCCCTTACTCTTTTCTACAATACAAAGTGCTAGGAATGAGCACACACCCAGAATGGCGGCAAGGAGGCAACCTAAAATAGACAGGGCAACGAAGACAAATACCACAACAGCAACTCAACTAAACACGTATTTCAGAGCCCTAAGCACTTCAAAGAACTCAGAACCGGATACCAATGATACCAATATAGAAAAATTAGCCCCTCTGACTAAAGCTGATATAGACTCCTTACCCACTAAAGAGGATTTCAACACCTTATTGCAGCAAGTGGGAAAAATCCTCAGAGACCTAGGGGAAAGGATAGAATACATTTGTCAGGGTATCTTCTGAAACACTAATTTGCCTCTCCCATAAAATGCAAAATCTGGGTATAACAATGACCCATACTCCTATGGTAAATATTGGAACTATTCCACGACATGTTATTGTGCATAACATGACCCCACAAGATATAACCTTATCCAAGGGAAGTACCATAGGATATGCGCTGGAATCAAGTTATTACACTTTTGGATTCCAGAATAATGTAATTGGGCTAATACGTGAAGGATACTTAACTGAAGAACAATTAATAGAACAGTCCTTTGCATCTATACCAGAGGGACTATTTACAATTCAGTCTATTTATCCCTTCAGCTCAGAGGAAGGCATCTGTAAAATTGAAGAAGCCTCTCTAATATCTGATCAGCCGATCAAAGATCAAGAATACCCCAATACCTAGAATCATGGGAGCAATGTAAATTATAATCAAGGGGATCTCACCTCTAGGTTGGAAGAAGCCTATGAGATAGGACAGCCTGAAATCTTTCCATGATTTCAGCAAATAGTCGAAGAGCAAATATATTTAGCTAATGGCTGTTCCAGTGATGATGAACGCCGGCAGCTACGAGAACCCCTGATGGAGTACAAGGATATTTTTGCTAGGGATTCTTATGACTGTGGGACTACAGACTTGCACATTGCAAGAATCCAAACAGATCCCAATGCACCACCTGTCTTTGTTAAACAATACAGACTTCCTTTAGCTTCATACGATTCTATCACAGAAATCATAAGGAACTTGGAAGAAAGAGGTATTATCAGACAGGTCCGTAGCTCTTATAACAATCCTATTCTAGGTGTTCTTAAGCCCAATGGACACTGGGGGGTAGTTATCAAGCCGTCTACTTTTCTGGCTTCGCCGGCCCAATACGTCCGCCTAAGCTCGCCTACCTTCGCCGCCGCGGACCTTGAATACGTTCGCCTAAGTTATCAAATAAAGCTGTCAAAAAGCCGCGGGGCGATGAGCAGCGGACTGTGACAGTTATCACTCATCCGATCTCGCTGCCCTTCGGCTTTTTCCCAGCTTTATTGCTAGCCTGTCACTAAGCACTCACACTAAACTACACTGTTCTACCCCCTATACCTGCGCCCCCGGAGGCCCCCGCAACTAAATAAAGTTACTAACCCCTAAACCGCCGCTCCTAGACCCTGCCGCAAGTCTTATAAATGTATTAACCCCTAAACCGCCGCTCCCGGAGCCCACCGCCACCTACAATATACCTAGTAACCCCTATCCTGCCCCCCCTATACCGTCGCCCTCTATTATAAAATTATTAACCCCTATCCTGCTGATCCCGCACCTCTCCGCAACTAAATAAATAGTTTAACCCCTAAACCGCCGCTCCATGAACCCGCCGCAACCTATATTAAACCTATTAACCCCTATCCTGCCCCCCACTACGCCGCCGCCACTGTAATAAAATGATTAACCCCTAAACCTAAGTCTAACCCTAACCATAACGCCCCCCTAACTTAAATATTAATTAAATAAATCTAAATAAATTAACTCTTATTAACTAAATGAATCCTATTTAAAACTAAATACTTACTTATAAAATAAACCCTAATATAGCTACAATATAAATAATAATTATATTCTAGCTATCTTAGGATTTATTTTTATTTTACAGGTACCTTTCAATTTATTGTAACCATGTACAATAACTATTAAATAGTTATTAACTATTTAATAGCTTACCTAGCTAAAATAAAGAGAAATGTACCTGTGAAATAAATCCTAACCTAAGTTACAATTACACCTAACACTACACTATACTTTAATACATTATTCCTATTTAAAAATAAATACTTACCTGTAAAATAAACCCTAAGATAGCTACAATGTAATTAATAATTATATTATAGCTATCTTAGGATTTATATTTATCTTACAGGTAACTTTGTATTTAGTTTAGCTAGTTAGAATAGTTATTAAATAGTTATTAACTATTTAATAACTACCTAGCTAAAAGAAATACAAAATTACCTGTAAAATAAATCCTAACCTAAGTTACAATTAAACCTAATACTACACTATCATTAAATTAACTAAATAAACTACCTACAAATAACTACAATTAAATACAATTACATAAACTAACTAAAGTACAAAAAATAAAAAAATCTAAGTTACAAAAAATAAAAAATTAAGTTACAAACATGTTAAAAATATTACAACAATTTTAAGCTACTTACACCTAAACTAAGCCCCCTAATAAAATAACAAACCCCCCCAAAATAAAAAAATCCCTACCCTATTCTAAATTAAATAAATTTCAAAGCTCTTTTACCTTACCAGCCCTTAAAAGGGCCATTTGTGGGGGCATGCCCCAAAAAGTTCAGCTCTTTTGCCTGTAAAAGAAAAATACAACCCCCCCCCCAACATTAAAACCCACCACCCACATACCCCTAATCTAACCCAAACCCCCCTTACAAAAACCTAACACTAATCCCCTGAAGATCATCCTACCTTGAGTCCTCTTCACTCAGCCGAGCCACCGATGGAACTGAAGAGGACATCCGGAGCGGAAGAAGTTAATCCTCCAAGCGGCGCTGAAGAAATCTTCCATCCGATGAAGTCATCATCCAGGCGGCGCTGAAGAAGTCTTCGATCCAGCCGATGTCATCTTCAAAGAGGCGCTGAAGAGGTCTTCTATCCAGGCGAAGTCATCTTCCAAGCCGGGTCTTGAATCTTCCTTCCGCCGACGCGGAACCACCTTCTTCACCGACGGACTACGACGAATGACGGCTCCTTTAAGGGACGTCATCCAAGATGGCGTCCCCTCAATTTCGATTGGCTGATAGGATTCTATCAGCCAATCGGAATTAAGGTAGGAAAATCTGATTGGCTGATGGAATCAGCCAATCAGATTCAAGTTCAATCCGATTGGCTGATCCAATCAGCCAATCAGATTGAGCTCGCATTCTATTGGCTGATCGGAACAGCCAATAGAATGCGAGCTCAATCTGATTCCATCAGCCAATCAGATTTTTCCTACCTTAATTCCGATTGGCTGATAGAATCCTATCAGCCAATCGGAATTGAGGGGACGCCATCTTGGATGACGTCCCTTAAAGGAGCCGTCATTCGTCGTAGTCCGTCGGTGAAGAAGGTGGTTCCGCGTCGGCGGAAGGAAGATTCAAGACCCGGCTTGGAAGATGACTTCGCCCGGATAGAAGACCTCTTCAGCGCCTCTTTGAAGATGACATCGGCTGGATCGAAGACTTCTTCAGCGCCGCCTGGATGATGACTTCATCGGATGGAAGATTTCTTCAGCGCCGCTTGGAGGATTAACTTCTTCCGCTCCGGATGTCCTCTTCAGTTCCATCGGTGGCTCGGCTGAGTGAAGACGACTCAAGGTAGGATGATCTTCAGGGGATTAGTGTTAGGTTTTTGTAAGGGGGGTTTGGGTTAGATTAGGGGTATGTGGGTGGTGGGTTTTAATGTTGGGGGGGGGTTGTATTTTTCTTTTACAGGCAAAAGAGCTGAACTTTTTGGGGCATGCCCCCACAAATGGCCCTTTTAAGGGCTGGTAAGGTAAAAGAGCTTTGAAATTTATTTAATTTAGAATAGGGTAGGGATTTTTTTTATTTTGGGGGGGTTTGTTATTTTATTAGGGGGCTTAGATTAGGTGTAAGTAGCTTAAAATTGTTGTAATATTTTTAACATGTTTGTAACATAATTTTTTATTTTTTGTAACTTAGATTTTTTTATTTTTTGTACTTTAGTTAGTTTATGTAATTGTATTTAATTGTAGTTATTTGTAGGTAGTTTATTTAGTTAATTTAATGATAGTGTAGTATTAGGTTTAATTGTAACTTAGGTTAGGATTTATTTTACAGGTAATTTTGTATTTCTTTTAGCTAGGTAGTTATTAAATAGTTAATAACTATTTAATAACTATTCTAACTAGCTAAAATAAATACAAAGTTACCTGTAAAATAAATATAAATCCTAAGATAGCTAGAATATAATTATTATTTATATTGTAGCTATATTAGGGTTTATTTTAAAGGTATTTAGTTTTAAATAGGATTCATTTAGTTAATAAGAGTTAATTTATTTAGATTTATTTAATTAATATTTAAGTTAGGGGGGCGTTAGGGTTAGGGTTAGACTTAGGTTTAGGGGTTAATACATTTATTATAGTTGCGGTGGGCTCCGGGAGCGGCGGTTTAGGGGTTAATATGTATAGAGTAGCTTGCGGTGGGCTCCGTGAGCGGCGGTTTAGGGGGTAATAACTTAATTTAGTTGCGGCGGTGTAGGGGGGGTCAGATTAGTGGTGTTTAGACTCGGGGTACATGTTAGGGTGTTAGGTGTAGACAGCTCCCATAGAAATCAATGGGATGTCTGTCAGCAGCGAACTTGTACTTTCGCTATGGTCAGACTCCCATTGATTCCTATGGGATCCGCCGCCTCCAGGCTGGCGCTTTGAAAACCAGGTACGCTGGGCCGTAAAAGTGCCGAGCGTACCTGCTAGTTTTTTGATAGCTAGCAAAAGTAGTGAGAATGTGCCGCACTTGTGTGCGGAACATCTGGAGTGACGTAAGAATCGATCTGTGTCGGACTGAGTCCGGCGGATCGATGCTTACGTCACAAAATTCTACTTTTGCCGGTCTCGAGCCTTTGATAACTAAGGCGAATTAGCCTCGCCACAAATACGCTGCGGAATTCCAGCGTATTTGAGGTTGACGGCTTGATAACTAGGCCCCACTGGCGTTTGTGTGCTGACTTAAGACAGCTAAACAAACGAGTGTACGTGTCTGGCTGGCTTGTGCCATACATTGACCAGTGCCTAGCGCAGATGCAGGGATCTAAAATATTCACTGCCATTGATTGTGCACAGGGATATTGGACCATAAAGGTACATGAAGTGGACCAGTATAAGCTTGCATTCTCATTTCAAAAGGTCCAATATGCATTCCAAAGACTCCCGTTTGAATACATAAATTCCGGACATGAATTTGCAGTATTCATGCATAAGGCTATACCTGATGCACTGGAAAGGGGGACCTTATCTTATGTTGATGATGTTCTAATCAAAAGCACAGACTTTGAAAAACACATCACAGAGCTTAAACACGTCCTCAGCCAACTTAAAAGGGCAGGTGTCAAATTATCCCTATAAAAAGCTCAATGGTGCCACTCTCGTGTAAACTTCTTAGGACATATAGTTACTTCTGAAGGGTTAAATCCTCAGAAGAAAAGGGTGGAGTCTATAATAAATTCTAAGAACCCAACTAACTTTGGGTATGACAAATTATTCTCGCAAATTTATTGATAATTATGCAGAATAAGCTAAACCACTGCTACTTCTTCTAAAGAAGGATGTGAAATGGCACTGAAGTGAGACTCAAGAGACAGCCATCAAGGAGCTTAAGAGAAAACTCACTCAAGCACCTTGCTTAACGTACCCTGAAGGGGGTAAACCTTTCTACTTAGAGACAGGTTACACAGATATAAGCATGAGTGCTATTTTATACCAAAAGAATGATAATTTAAGCAAAGCCATTGCTTATGCAAGAAAAACTCTATCCCCAGTAGAAATAAAATTTAGCGATTGTGAAAAAGCACTCTTATCTCCTGTATGGGCTCTACAAAATTTCCACAGCTATATACAGGGCGAGAAAATTATTGTAGAAACGGCCCACCAGCCTTTGCTATATCTGCAAAGTGAGAGAATAAGACATGGGAACTTGTCTAATAGCCGCATAACAGCGTGGACTCTTTTCTTACAAGGCTGGCCTTTAGAAATTTGCTACAAGCAAAATAAAAAGAATCCAGTCGCACAGGGGCTTGCTGAGCTCCATGACTGTACTGTTAAGGATCATGGGGAAGAGTTATTAGAAGATGATTTCCTGGATGAACAATTGCTTTCCCCATATAAAATATACAATGAGGACCATTGTCAAACATTACCTTGGGTATATGTTGATGGTTGTTCTTACCATGCCACTATTAATAATGAGCGCAGATTAGTCGCTGGCATTGGTATAACCTGGGCAAATGGATTCCCAAATATTTCTGTAGGTTTCAACATTGGACCAAGATCCAGCCAAGTTGCAGAACTAACTGCTGTTCTTAAAACCATTGAAATGGCTATTGAACAGGGTATTCATGAATTTGTGATCATTACTAACTCAAATTACGTGCGTGACAGTTTTGCTGAATACCTGCCAACTTGGAAAAGAAATGGCATGCAGAAAACTAACAACAAACCAGTCAAACATGGCAAGTTGTTCTGCGAGATTGATAATCTAGTGGCGTCCAATGGGTTAACCATACACTGGAAAAAGACCAAGGGTCATTCCAGGGTTCTAGGTCCTGATAAGGAAGGCAATGATCTTGCGGATTCATTAGCCAAACAAGGAGCCATAAGTGGAGAGCTCCTCAATATTGACCACTTAATGGGTGCAATTCAGGTAGAAGCCATTACCAGAAACCAGACTAAAAAACAGAGTGAGCCTAACCTGGTAAAATGGAGTCAGGATTCTCCTAGTGAGGACCTGATTACTAGTAAAAAAGAAGACCCCATTGTAGGCATCGTCTGTAAACACATAGAAGATCCTGAAAGCAACCCCATCTCAAAAGATGATTGTATTGACAAGGAAGATCTTAGAATCTTAATGAAATCCAGATCACAATTCAAATTGCAGGATGGTTTATTAATTAGAACCTCCAAAACTGGCATCCAGCAATGGGTGGTACCCACCAAGATCAGAGGTCTCATGCTTTAACATGCCCATAATGCTCCCCCATCTGGCCATCGTGGTGCCAAATTAACGTATGAAATATTGTGTGACTACATCTTTTGGCAGCATATGTTGAAGGATGTTTAAACCTACTGTCAAGGTTGTTTAATCTGTCCACAGTTCCAACCCACTGCACCAACGCATAGAGCACCATTGCAGAAAAGGGGGATGGTAATGCCATGGTCAGATATACAAATTGATTTTATTGATCCAGTAACAAGGTTATCAAGAGGTAACAAATACATGTTGACAGTGACATGTCTGTTCACAATAGTGCTGAAACATGTGCAGCATTGCTCATAAACCACGTGTTTTCCAGATTTAGTTTACCCCAGAGAATCAAATGCGATCGGGGGAACCCACTTCACTAGCAAAGTGATGACCAAGATGTGGAAAATACTAGGGGTCAAAAGAAAGCTACATATTGCATATAGAGCTGCCTCAAGTGGTGGTGTAGAGCATTACAACCAGTCCATTGTGGAAATCCTCAAAAAAGTTGTGAAACAGGTAAAGACTGGGATGTAAAATTACCTCTAGTCCTAATGGCATTAAGAGCAATTCCAAGTAGTGCTACCAAGATGTCACCTTTTGAATTGATGACGGGTAGAAGAATGGTTCTACCTCAGCATCTACTGTACCATACATCAGACCAGAACTTGATAAACGCTGCCAATATGCATCAATGTGTGGAGAACCTAAGAAAGCACCTGCAATATGCCTTTGCATTTGCTCAAAGGAACTTAGAGAAAGCTGCAACTGCCACTAAAATCTATTATGATCTCAAAATGTCCAAAAGGGAATATGAAATAAATAATAAAGTTTATCTTTATAACTTTGGAAGAGATCAGGTGTGAAGTTAAAGTTCCTATCAGATCACAAGCCAGAATGTCCCAATTATCCATTTCAAAGGAGGCCTGGGTAAATAATTTTTCCTTATCTAAAAAAAACAGACGGTCCATCTATAGGAATAAGGGAATACACAAACATTCTCAAAAGATAGGGCTCATACCATCTAGGTATAAATTAGCCTGTGCAGAGTTTTCCATATGCAGCTCCCAGACGAGCTGGCGTTTCAAGTAAGAAATAGCAGGAAAAAAACAGTGAGACATTAGCATATGAACCTCCTAGGTTTAGCTTTCAACTAAGAATACCAAGAGAACAAAGCAAAATTGGTGATAAAAGTAAATTGGAAAGTTGTTTAAAATTGCATGCCGTATTTGAATCATGAACGTTTTTTTTAGACTTGACTGTCCATTAAACAGTGAGCTGTTTATTATTATGATGCTAGAAATAATACTCATATTTCATATTAAAATGATCAGAAAAGATGGCGCTATATGGTCCTATCTATATTAAAATTGTAAGTGATTTATACTGGAAATTAAAGTATTTGATACACATTTTTTTTAAGGTTAGATAATTAAGCTGTTTGTGATTGGCTGCTGCCACCTATAGATCAGAAATGGTATTACAACCAAAAGGCATTTGACTACTAGAACACATGCAAATCAACATGAAACAATGAGAAGGACAAGCTCCAAGAGCCAATGGAAAGACAGATCCGTTAAGGGCCTATCGAATTCAGATCACCGATGATTAGAATAAGAAAAGGGTGGGGTATATCACATGATATAACCTCATGCAAGGGGAGAGGAGAAGAAAAAAAGTATTTTTGTCTGCTAACTTTTGACTGAAAACTTTGCTGCCATTTTTGGGGACATAGTCATTAACTAAGCAAAAGCTGGGACTAATTTCTTGATCCATATTACAATACCTTTCTTCATATGAGGTAAACAGGAATCTACTTGGAAAAACTGGAACATTTAATTTGGTTCATGTTGGTGATGTATGACTGTTCTATATTTTTAATATTTTAGACAAAGGTATTCTAAGACTATAGTTAGATTACAGCTATATAGATATATTTTAAGATTTACCTTATTGTAGATAAATAAGAATTTATTTCAGCTCAGACAAATTGGCATATAAACTGACTGTTTGCATTAAGAATATATATAACTTCTGGTGTTTTAATTAGAGTTATATAGAATCATTTGTGGGCTAAGTAGCTTAATTGTATTTGTCTGTAAGTTAACAAACCATACCTTGGTATCTCATTGTGATATTTTAATGCAACTCTGATTTTGGAGATTATTGTGAATAAGGTAATTTGTAAATATATATTTGTATGATCTTTGTATAGAAGATCATATAACAGCATAAGTGTGGATCATTTGATTCATAATCTGGTTTTCTACAAATATAATTTAATGTGTTTATAACTTTAACTAATATAAAGAATTTTGGAATTAATATTAATTTTAATTGTTTTGTATATACATTTTAATTGGGGTTTTATTTTAAAGAATAATATTAAATAAATTGTGTTATAACCCGGCTATATACTGACACATTGAAGAGCAGGTAAACGACAATAAAAATGCAATAGAGGGTCATTCCAGGTGTCTCTCAACCCAAGATTTACAAATACAACAACTTAAAATCTAGTTGGAGGACTTGGATAATAGGGGAAGGAGGCAAAATTTAAGAATCAAAAGGGATCCCCGAGGGACCTCATCCCAAAATATTTGCAGAGCCTCTTCCAGTTCCTCACGAAAGACACCACCTCACCTCCATACCAATTGGACAGAGCGCACAGAGCCCTTAGGCCCAAGCCAAGATAATCTGAGCCACCACGTGACATTATCCTTAAATTTCACAAATACCAGGATAAAGAATTGGTAGCACAAGCATCAAGGAAAGCCTCACCAATCCTTTATGAAGGAAAATCACTGCAAGTTTACGCTGACTTGAGCCCGATGACTCTAACCAACAGAAAAGAAGCATAGTTCCTAACAGAGCATTTGCAAGAACAAAATCTCTCGTATCGTTAGGGATTTCCATTTTGTAAAAAAGTAAATAAAGATAATAAGATTGCCACATACAAGTCCAATGAAGATTTGAAAGAGTTCTGCAGAACACTAGAAATTCCACTACCTACTTTGCCACGCCTGCATAATCCAGACCCATCAAAAGGGAATAAAATGACTGAATCCCATCTGCCTCAGCGCTCGCACTGGCAAAAAATTAACAGAAAACGACAGAGAAACCCTCCCACCTCACCCAGGACAAGAGAACTCAAAGCAACTTGAACTCTCCTGGCCTGCATGAATGGTCTAAATTCTGAAAGATGAAATTCTTGAGAGAGGGTTGATTATCCACTCTAGGAAAATTTTACACCTGACCTTATTGTGTTTCATAGGAACTAACCATTCCTGTGTTTTAAATCCCTTGAATTTACTCTTGATATAACCCTGTTTACAAATATGTAGAGACCAAATATCATGCTTACCCACAATACCTTATTCTCCATCCTCCTTAGTTATGCTTATTTAGTAAACTAGTTATTATTTACCCCCCATTAGCCAAGATACCCTGCTGTCTGTCTACAACAAAATGTCTTTTGTGTTTGTCTTGTGTTATGTTTTTGTGTTCATGTTAACCTGTTTTCAAGTTACTATTGTTACAAGTTGTCGGTATCAATTGTGTCAGATGTATTCCTGCTTTATACATGTTTCAAATGTCTTTACAAATATATCACATTTAACAGACGAGGAGTTTATCGTAACAACAAACAAATGTAAGTGTCCTCGGTTTTACAGGGCTGGTGGGATAACATGCCTTTCCCCTAAGAATTTATATCACACGGTATCTCCCTCCATAAAGAGTAACCCATCCACTTTATACACATGATGGCTCTAAGTCAAATAAAATTCATAATGCAAAATTGTAGAGGCCTCAACTCACCAACCAAAAGGTCTATCGCCCTGAATCACTTTAGCAAACTAAAAGGGGATGTAATTTTCATCCAGGAAACCCATTTTAGAAAAAAACACATCAAATTTTCTTCCCAAGATTATCCAGTAGGATTCTTTCACTCCCATCCCATTAAGAAAGTTTTAGGTGTAGGAATTATATTTCACAAAAATGTCCATTTTCACCTAGCAAATAAGTATGAAGACCCGGAAGGGCGGCTCCTTATACTCAATGGGATGCTATTCAACATGCAAGTCACATTAGTATGCATTTACGACCCTAATACCAAACATGCACGATTCGTAGAAAAAGGCCAATGACAAGATTCTTGAGACTAGGAATGGAAAGTTGATAGTTGGAGGAGATCTAAACGTGGCTCTAGACCTGATGCTAGATAGTTCCTCCACCAAAAAATCACAAAACATAAACATCAGCAACAATATCATACAAAGCTTTAGGACCAACACAACAGTAGACATCTGGAGACTGCAACACCCTCATACCAGAGACTATACATATTATTCATATACCCAAAATTCATTCTCGCGAATAGACTATTTTTTAGGTAGATTATAATCATATATCTTTAGCTTCTCACACAGAGATTACACCTACGGCATGGTCAGACCATGCAACGGTCTGCCTAGAGCTAGACTGGCTAAACAAACCCTGCAGACAAGCGTTTTGGAGGTTAGATGACTCCTTGTCGCATTATCCCGAAATACTAAAAGATATTAAGCAAACTATTGAGGAATACTTCCAACACAACACCAATTCAGTTGGTAACATCGGTACACTCTGGGAAGCACACAAGGCGGTAATTAGGGGCAGTTTTATACAAAACAGCATAAGAAACAGAAAAACTCACAATTCGGAATATAATAATCTAACATTGAAACTCAAAACGAGCAGAATATACACACAAACAAAATCCAAACACCAACTCTCTAACGAAACTCACAGAAGCCAGAACTGCCTTAAACAACCACCTCCAGAGGTCAGCCCACAAAAAAGCACTTTTCCTTAAAAAAAATTACTTCCAGGGGGGAAACAGAGCAGGCCCACTCTTAGCCAAAGTGTTGCATAAAAAAACAGCGATGAATCATATTTATAATATAAAAGATAACAGTGGAAATTTAATTCATCAGTCCGAAGATAGCCACAGTCTTTAGAGACTTTTACGAACAAATATACAACTTATAAAGGAAATACTATATCCCCTCACAAAACTGACATAACGTCTTATTTAGATACTATCGACTTACCCAAACTAACTGACCAACAACAATTAGCACTGGATAAACCAATCACTGCCCAGGAGATTATAAAACCTATACAAGACCTGGCAAAAGCCCTGGTCCAGATAGCCTTACCAATAAATATTATAAGACTTTTAGCGATGTACTAACCCTTTACCTTTTGTCACTGTTTCAGACTTTAGATAAAAAATGCATAGTTTCCAATAGTGACAAAAGAAGCACACATTTCTGTCTTACCTGAACCTGGTAGGTCACAAGATTCGCCCACTAACTTTAGACCAATTTCACTTCTAAACACAGACCTTAAAATTATCGCAAAAATCTTAGCATCCCGCATCAACCTTATCCTACCATCACTGATCCACATAGATCAAGTGGGATTCGTGCCAGGTAGAGAAGCCAGAGATAATACCATCAGGGCCCTACAATTAATATAATAGGCCAAAATAAATAAAATTAACACCATCCTATTATCGACTGATGCTGAAAAAGCTTTCGACCGTCTTAATTGGTCATTTCTATTCTCCACCCTACAAAAATTCGGCTTCAGTAACAAAAACCATAAAAAAAATTCAAACACTCTAACACAACCAAACCGCAAAGATCAAATTGAATGGTGTACTGTCAGACACCTTTCAGATAGGAAACGGTACGAGGCAGGGGTGTCCTCTCTCTCCCCTGTTATTCATCCTTAGCATAGAGACATAAGCAGCGTGTATAAGGCAAAATTAGCTCATAAAAGGAATGAGCTTGATTCCCTTATGGAAACTTGCCCATATCAACTACAAACTAAAGCTCTAAAATACTTAGGCATTAAGTTAACTCCTAACAACAGACTACTTTTTAATCTGAACTATTCTGCTCTATTTGTTAAAATAATAACAAAATTACCTGTAAAATAAATCCTAACCTAAGTTATAATTAAACCTAACACTACCCTATCAATAAATTAATTAAATAAACTACCTACAATTACCTACAATTAACCTAACACTACACTATCAATAAATAAATTAAATACAATTGCTACAAATAACTACAATTACATAAACTAACTAAAGTACAAAAAATAAAAAAGAACTAAGTTACAAAAAATAAAAAAATATTTACCAACATTAGAAAAATATTACAACAATTTTAAACTAATTACACCTACTCTAAGCCCCCTAATAAAATAACAAAGACCCCCAAAATAAAAAATTCCCTACCCTATTCTAAATTAATAAATGTAAAAGCTCTTTTACCTTACCAGCCCTGAACAGGGCCCTTTGCGGGGCATGCCCCAAGAAAATCAGCTCTTTTGCCTGTAAAAAAAAACATACAATACCCCCCCCAACATTACAACCCACCACCCACATACCCCTAATCTAACCCAAACCCCCCTTAAATAAACCTAACACTAAGCCCCTGAAGATCTTCCTACCTTGTCTTCACCATCCAGGTATCACCGATCCGTCCTGGCATCCGGTGCTGAAGAGGTCCAGAAGAGGCTCCAAAGTCTTCCTCCTATCCGGTAAGAAGAGGACATCCGGACCGGCAAACATCTTCTCCAAGCGGCATCTTCGATCTTCTTCCATCCGGTGCGGAGCGGGTCCATCTTGAAGCAGCCGACGCGGATCCATCCTCTTCTTCCGTTGTCTCCCGACGAATGACGGTTCCTTTAAGGGACGTCATCCAAGATTGCGTCCCTTTCTGTTCCGATCAGCCAATAGAATGCGAGCTCAATCTGATTGGCTGATTGGATCAGCCAATCGGATTGAACTTGATTCTGATTGGCTGATTCCATCAGCCAATCAGAATATTCCTACCTTAATTCCGATTGGCTGATAGAATCCTATCAGCCAATCGGAATTCGAGGGACGCCATCTTGGATGACGTCCCTTAAAGGAACCGTCATTCGTCGGGAGACAACGGAAGAAGAGGATGGATCCGCGTCGGCTGCTTCAAGATGGACCCGCTCCGCACCGGATGGAAGAAGATCGAAGATGCCGCTTGGAGAAGATGTTTGCCGGTCCGGATGTCCTCTTCTTGCCGGATAGGAGGAAGACTTTGGACCCTCTTCTGGACTTCTTCAGTGGATGTCTAGCCCCCGCTTGGGTTGGATGAAGATATCGGAGCCAGGACGGATCGGTGATACCCGGTGAGGTGAAGACAAGGTAGGAAGATCTTCAGGGGCTTAGTGTTAGGTTTATTTAAGGGGGGTTTGGGTTAGATTAGGGGTATGTGGGAGGTGGGTTGTAATGTTGGGGGGGGGTATTGTATGTTTTTTTTTACAGGCAAAAGAGCTGATTTTCTTGGGGCATGCCCCGCAAAGGGCCCTGTTCAGGGCTGGTAAGGTAAAAGAGCTTTTACATTTATTAATTTAGAATAGGGTAGGGATTTTTTTATTTTGGGGGTCTTTGTTATTTTATTAGGGGGCTTAGAGTAGGTGTAATTAGTTTAAAATTGTTGTAATATTTTTCTAATGTTGGTAAATATTTTTTTATTTTTTGTAACTTAGTTCTTTTTTATTTTTTGTACTTTAGTTAGTTTATGTAATTGTAGTTATTTGTAGCAATTGTATTTAATTTATTTATTGATAGTGTAGTGTTAGGTTAATTGTAGGTAATTGTAGGTAGTTTATTTAATTAATTTATTGATAGGGTAGTGTTAGGTTTAATTATAACTTAGGTTAGGATTTATTTTACAGGTAAATTTGTTATTATTTTAACTAGGTAACTATTAAATAGTTCTTAACTATTTAATAGCTATTGTACCTGGTTAAAATAATTACAAAGTTGCCTGTAAAATAAATATTAATCCTAAAATAGCTACAATATAATTATAATTTATATTGTAGCTATATTAGGATTTATTTTACAGGTAAGTATTTAGCTTTAAATAGGAATAATTTATTTAATAAGAGATAATTAATTTCGTTAGATTTAAATTATATTTAAGTTAGGGGGGTGTTAGTGTTAGGGTTAGACTTAGCTTTAGGGGTTAATCCATTTATTATAGTAGCGATGAGCTCCGGTCGTCAGATTAGGGGTTAATAATTGAAGTTAGGTGTCGGCGATGTTAGGGAGGGCAAATTAGGGGTTAATACTATTTATGATAGGGTTAGTGAGGCGGGTTAGGGGTTAATAACTTTATTATAGTAGCGGTGCGGTCCGCTCGGCAGATTAGGGGTTAATACGTGTAGGCAGGTGTCGGCGACGTTGAGGGGGGCAGATTAGGGGTTAATAAATATAATATAGGGGTCGGCGGTGTTAGGGGCAGCAGATTAGGGGTACATAGGAATAATGTAAATTGCGGCGGTTTACGGAGCGGCAGATTAGGGGTTAATAATATAATGCAGGTGTCAGCGATAGCGGGGGCGGCAGATTAGGGGTTAATAAGTGTAAGGTTAGGGGTGTTTAGACTCGGGGTACATGTTAGGGTGTTAGGTGCAGACGTAGGAAGTGTTTCCCCATAGGAAACAATGGGGCTGCGTTAGGAGCTGAACGCTGCTTTTTTGCAGGTGTTAGGTTTTTTTTCAGCTCAAACAGCCCATTGTTTCCTATGGGAGAATCGTGCACGAGCACGTTTTTGAGGCTGGCCGCGTCCGTAAGCAACTCTGGTATCGAGAGTTGTATTTGCGGTAAAAATGCTCTACGCTCCTTTTTTGGAGCCTAACGCAGCATTTTTTTGAACTCTCGATACCAGAGTTAATTTTATGGTGCGGCCAGAAAAAAGCCCGCGGAGCGTTAACAGCCCATCTACCGCCAAACTCCAAATCTAGGCCTATATGTGTAACTGGAAAAAAAAGGCAAGCAAGGGAGCTGCAACTATCTAATCAGGTTAGGAATGCGCTATCTCAGTATAGATCCGAGAATTCTAAATATAATTGGGACAAATACTGCCAGGCTAGAACTGAAAGGGAGCTGTTTTTAAAACAAAAATGTCTAGAGGAGGACAAGAGAATTAACAACCGGTATAAAGGCTATTTTAGATGCTCAGCTAAATATCTAGCTAAATAACTAAGAATAGGAAGAGTAAAAATTATATAACAGCAATTAAGGAAGGATGCCATAGATTTACTGACAATGAAAACATTAGGGATGTATTTTTTTAAATATTATCAAAAACTGTACAAAAAAGCTGATGAAGATCTAAGTAATAAAATAAACTTCTGGTCTAAAATTACACCTCCAAGGGTAACAGAAAATGACTGAAGAGCCGTTGTCATATAGGCCAATCTCGGTTTTAAATGCTGACTATAAAATTCTTACTTCTATCTTAGAGAACAGGCTAAATAAATTCCTTTATAAAATGATTCATTCTGATCAAACTGGTAAGGTGGAAACCATCTTGGATTACTTTTGGAATACAACCCCACAACAAATTTACAATAAATCTAAAAAGAAGATGTTTGATACAGATCTGGCTCTGCTGTCATTAGACGCAGAGAAAGATTTTGATTCCATCTCTTGGGATGATCTATTGTATTCACTGTCTCAGTTTGGGTTCGCTGGTAGCTTTACAGATTTCATCCGAAAAATATATAAAAATTTGTATTCTTTTCTATTGATCAATTGTAATCCAACATCCAGAACTTTGTTAGGCCATGGGACCCGTCAAGGATGTTCTCTCTCGCCATTACTCTTTAATATTGCAATAGAAACTTTTGCTATTTGGCTTCAGTCAGAATTTACAGGATTAAGATTTGGTAACGAGAATGTGAAAATTTTACTGTATGCCAATGATTTGCTAGTTTTTTTGGAAAACACAAAAAAATCTATACCACAGATACTAGATATGCTGGCAATCTTTAGCTCGATTTCAGGCTATAAGATTATTTTGGGGAAAAGATCTTGGGATGATCTATTGGATTCACTGTCTCAGTTTGGGTTCGCTGGTAGCTTTACAGATTTCATCCAAAAAATGTATAAAAATTTGTATTCTTTTCTATTGATCAATGGTAATCCAACATCCAGAACTTTGTTAGGCCATGGGACCCGTCAAGGATGTTCTCTCTCGCCATTACTCTTTAATATTGCAATAGAATCTTTTGCTATTTGGCTTCAGTCAGAATTTACAGGATTAAGATTTGGTAACGAGAATGTGAAAATTTTACTGTATGCCGATGATTTGCTAGTTTTTTTGGAAAACACAAAAAAATCTATACCACAGATACTAGATATGCTGGCAATCTTTAGCTCGATTTCAGGCTATAAGATTATTTTGGGGAAAAGTGAATTAATGTGGATCAAGAGGAAATCGGAAAGCTATCTACATTATCCTTTTAAGACAACAGATTATATAAAGTATCTGGGGATACTTCTACATAAAAATCCAAAATTCTGGTATGAGATGAATTTCCTGCAGGTTTTTAATAAATCTATTTTAGATCTTAAAAACTGGATGGGTCTTCCAATATCTTTGTCAGCTAGAGTTAGCTTGATTAAAACAGTTATCTTTCCCCAAATTTTGTATCTGTTACAGAATTTGCAGCTCTTTATTTATAATCATCAGATAAACAAATTCTATTCAGCTTGTTCGCAATTTCTTGCATCTCTATTTTAAAATTGGCACAAATTTGAGAGAATGCTGGTCTGTCGTTTTCGGATATTAAACTTTACAATCTTGCAACGTTGGCCAGGACGGCAATGTATTGGTTAACTAATTTGAGCAAATTTACCTCTATTGAATTAGAAGCAGCAATAATTTCACCATTTTCTCTTAAGGCGATTCTTCATTGCCCGGTAGGGAATCTCCAAGCAATCTAACCAACCTGATTACCTTTAAAAATATTATCGTAGCTTATCATAAGATTTGCTCTTGTCTTGAAATAGATCCCAAATGCTCCTCTTTTCTCCCAATTTGTGGGAATCCAGAATTTATGCCGTGAATTCAACAATTAGTCTTTGAATCATGGTCCCTAAAAGGATTGATTTACATATACCAGATGTTTTCGTCTGCTGGACAACTATTATCTTTCAATAATCTTATTTGTATGTTTCAAATACCTAGAAATTAACTATTTGCATAGTTTCAGGTTCGCCATTTTATTAATGCTAAAAACTGGAATGTGGAGTTGCTATGTCGATGGTCCGAGATCAATATACCTATTAGGAAATTTTCTGTCAGTAAATGCTCTCTCCTTGTTATACAATATTTTGCTTTCTAAACAAGGACAGGTCTATTTAAATAAAATCCATGCTTTCTGGGTATTGCACTTCCCTGTAGTGGAGATCATAAATATTAAACATAGTTTTGCGATAATACAGAAGCTTACAATTCCTAGTGGCTGGAAAGACTAACACGTTAAATTGATTCATAATGCTTATTTTTCTCCATTCAAACTGGCAAAATTTTATGCTAACAAGGATTTCTATTGCCCTAAATGTCATTCGGACAAGGCAGATATCTTGCATGCATTTTGGAATTGCCCAAAAATATCTCAACTCTGGCATAAATTAAATTTTTGGTATAACTAACTTTTCTCTGATCATTGTAAGATTAGTGGTAATTATATTATTTTCTTGTCTAATTCTGCAACCACTAGACCGAACTATTATCAAAGTTATTGTACGCTGATAATGATAATGAGATACATGATTTTGAAAAAGTGGAAGGATACTACCCCACCCAGTTTTGTCAGTTTTATAAGTAATGAATTACAACAAATTGCTTTTGAGATTGAAAATATTAACTTATTAAACGACACTAAGATTCAGGAATTTCTTGATAAATGGTTACCATTGATTAAAGTTCAAACGGCTTTGATTCAAAAACAGCTATTATCTCCATTATTCAATACCAAACCACTTATTACAGCAGCTAAAACAGGTGTATTCCCACTCTCTTGGATCCCAGCAGCATCGCTACTCTAGTAAAACTGAGGAGGATATTAAAGTAAGGAGTAGTATAGAGGGAAACAATGTATATATTTATTTTTAAATGTTTTTTTTTTTTGTTTTTCTCGTTATATTTTGATGATTTTTTTTTAGTTTTGTTTATGGGGGGAAATAGAAGAAAAATTACCCAGTTCATAGCTAATACCAGAAGTGACCACAGATATAAGGATATGTTAAACAGTAATTATTTGTTCCTGTTCATGTAGTATTTGAATGACGCTAATATATGTGAATTATTTCATTGTTAAATCTTCCAAAGGCATTTTTGTTGTCATTTGCTTTATATGAATCTGTTTTTTGTTATTTGTTTTACTGGTATGAATCGTATGTATCCATCTTTTTTTTTTCTCTTTGTACTATGAACTTGTTCAATAAAAGAATTTAAAAAAAAATTGTATACTATGTTTAAAGTTTTTTTTTTATCACTTTGGTTATTGAACTGTTCTTTTCTCATTTGGGGACTGTGTCCATTTTATTTTTTGTAATCTATGGGAGGTTGCTGGCTAAGGTACTCTATTTTCCTTTCCTGTTTATTATTATTGTTTTATATATATATATATATATATATATATATATATATATATATATATATATATATATATATATATATATATATATATAAATCCCACATTCATTGCTCCTGTTAAAAAAAACGTCATCCTCCTAAAATCCATATCCCACCTTCATTGAACCTCATCCACTTAAAATCATGTTCCCTCATATATCATCAATCACATAAGCCTTCTACACTAACTGATTGCTTATCCATAGTGTGATCTGGAGAACACACTCCAAATAGTGTCATGCTGTCAGAGTGAAGAGATACCTGGGCAATCCACCAAATTACCATCTATCTGCTTGATATGCAATTTAAAAAATCACACTAATAGTATTTTTCTAATTTTCAGTTGATCCTCATCCCCAAAATGAATTTGGTGACTGATACATGAAACAGCTGCCTAAAATTGCTTCTGAATAAAAAGATATTAAAAAGAGAAAAATACCTTGTCAGATAACTAGAACAACTAGAAAATTGTGTCAGTACAATGTGTGTTTGAGAGAGAAAACAGTTATCTTATTTTTAGTCAAATCAGTAATATTTGATGTGTTGAAAACAATTTATGGTTTTACTGTACCGTTTATTAAACCAAAAATGTCCATGTGTCTTTATGTTACATTCTAATGAGTTTACTATAACCATAAAAAACCTAAATCAGATTAGTGGCATTCTTGTGACAGCATTGAATAATCAGAAATGTATTTGGATACATAACTTGTAACAATTCAACTGTAAAGTAATCCAAATATGAAAACACCAAAATATTTAGATCCCAAAAGGTTTATTCATATTTAATACTGAAAACAAAACATAACATCACTGAATGCACTACTGGGAACTAGCTGAACACAATGGTATGCCAATCACAAGACGCATATATGTGCAGACACCACTCCACAGCTAGATACCAGCTCCTGAGCCTATCTAGATATGCTTTTTAACAAAAGATACCAAGATAATTAAGCAAATTAGATAAAAGAAGTAAATTGGAAAAATGTATGCTATCTAAATCCTGAAAGAAAAAATTGGGGTTTCATGTCCCTTTAATTCATTTGTTTATATGTATATTGGGCCAATAGGACATGAAGGACATATTAAAGGGACAGTGTAATGTAAAATTTGTTTCCCCTGTCATGTTTTTCAAATGACTTGTAGAGATGTGCATTTGTTTTATCAAAATGAATATCCAACAAAATTTAAAGAAAATGAAAAAATACTGATGAAATTTATCAGTATTCATGTTTTCTATAACCCCTTGATGACCAGCGCCATACCATGTACGACGCTGGTAGTTATGCCCTTAAGGACCAGCGATGTACCCTGTACATCGCTGCAGTCCTGGGCTTCTCACTGCTGCGATCTCGCTAAAAATAGCGAGATTGCACTATTTCTGGATGCCCCACGAGTAGGACACTGCAGAAATAGAGTTGTAGAGTTACTGATGCAGATGCCTCTCTGCATCAGACAACGGTGGTGTTGTTTTTTTAAGCAGGGAGGCGGGTGGGCGGCCCATCGCTGGAGGGGGTGGGAGGAGGGCGGGAGCGGGTGGGACCGCTACAGGCAATGAAGAAAAAAAAGAGCTGGCAGTGAGGGGAAAGGAGGGTGGAGGGGCAATGGGGAGGATCATATGTGGGATCCGTTAAGGGAAAGGGATCTGGGAGGTGGAGGGTAATGAGGGGGGTAGCAACAAAAATGAAAAAAACGCTTTTTGTTTTTTTTGACAAGGTTAAAACTATAGCAAAGTAGGTACTGGCAGACAGCTGCCAGTACCTAAGATGGCGACTAATAGTTAGAGGGGGGAGGGTTAGAGAGCTGTTTGTGGGGGGGGGGGGGGTCAGGGAGGTAAGGGGGGATACTACCCTGCAGAAAATACATACTGTATATATGTATATACAGGGAGTGCAGAATTATTAGGCAAATGAGTATTTTGACCACATCATCCTCTTTATGCATGTTGTCTTACTCCAAGCTGTATAGGCTCGAAAGCCTACTACCAATTAAGCATATTAGGTGATGTGCATCTCTGTAATGAGAAGGGGTGTGGTCTAATGACATCAACACCCTATATCAGGTGTGCATAATTATTAGGCAACTTCCTTTCCTTTGGCAAAATGGGTCAAAAGAAGGACTTGACAGGCTCAGAAAAGTAAAAAATAGTGAGATATCTTGCAGAGGGATGCAGCACTCTTAAAATTGCAAAGCTTCTGAAGCGTGATCATCGAACAATCAAGCGTTTCATTCAAAATAGTCAACAGGGTCGCAAGAAGCGTGTGGAAAAACCAAGGTGCAAAATAACTGCCCATGAACTGAGAAAAGTCAAGCGTGCAGCTGCCAAGATGCCACTTGCCACAAGTTTGGCCATATTTCAGAGCTGCAACATCACTGGAGTGCCCAAAAGCACAAGGTGTGCAATACTCAGAGACATGGCCAAGGTAAGAAAGGCTGAAAGACGACCACCACTGAAAAAGACACACAAGCTGAAACGTCAAGACTGGGCCAAGAAATATCTCAAGACTGATTTTTCTAAGGTTTTATGGACTGATGAAATGAGAGTGAGTCTTGATGGGCCAGATGGATGGGCCCGTGGCTGGATTGGTAAAGGGCAGAGAGCTCCAGTCCGACTCAGACGCCAGCAAGGTGGAGGTGGAGTACTGGTTTGGGCTGGTATCATCAAAGATGAGCTTGTGGGGCCTTTTCGGGTTGAGGATGGAGTCAAGCTCAACTCCCAGTCCTACTGCCAGTTTCTGGAAGACACCTTCTTCAAGCAGTGGTACAGGAAGAAGTCTGCATCCTTCAAGAAAAACATGATTTTCATGCAGGACAATGCTCCATCACACGCGTCCAAGTACTCCTGTCAGGTTAGGAAATATCCAGAAGTAGACCCAAATGCAAGGGCGAACTTAAACAACACCCTTGCACTCTGAGTTTAATCCAGGATGTGACCCCACGACAACCTCCAAAAAACAAAGTACTCACGATATGGAGCAGGGTTAGCCTGTGCCAAAGTAATTCATGATATCAGCCAGATAGACTTCTGAATAAGGAACTGGTTTCAGGAAATGCCTTCCACAGAATCAGGAGAGCAGGGATAGTCACTTATACTCAGACAGAAGAAGGGTAAAACAGGAAACAGTTAATAATGTAGGAGTAGGTCATTTGTTATCAGGCAGTCTGAAGGTTAACACTGTGTAGACAGTCTTTGCAGAATATGCAACAGGTAATCAGGCAGTTTGAGGGTTAACACTGAGTAGACAGTCTTTGCAGAGTATGCAACAGGTAATCAGGCAGTTTGAGAGTTAACACTGTGTAGACAGTCTTTGCAGAGTATGCAACAGGTAATCAGGCAGTTTGAGAGTTAACACTGTGTAGACAGTCTTTGCAGAGTATGCAACAGGTAATCAGGCAGTTTGAGGGTAAACACTGTGTAGTCAGAACTTGCAGAATTAATAACATGTAATCAGGTAGTTTGAAGGTTAACACTGTGTTGTCAGAACTTGCAGTGTTAGCAACAGGTAAGCTGGTAGTTTGAAGGTTAACACAGATAATCAGTACTTGTGGAGATTGGCAACAGGATATCCAGCAGTTTGAAGGTTTACACTGAATAATAGTATTTGCAGAGTTTGGAAACAGGTAAACATGCAGATTGAAGGATTCACAGAAATAACAGTATTTGAATAGTTTGCACTACACAGAGTAGTCTGAATATGTAGGGTTTGCAGCAGGTAAACAGGAAGTTTGAAAGTTTCACAAAACAAACAGTACTTGCATTGTTTGGAGACAGGTATTCAGGAGGTTGAAGGTTAATCCAGCATAGTAAGTCCTTGAAGAGATTGGCAACAGAAAAGCAGCAGTTAGAGAGATTCCTCAGCGAAATCCTAACAGAAGCCTCAAAGTTAACAAACAAACGGACACTGGAGAAACAGGAAGCCAGAATAAAAAGCCTGGTTGTGACATCATCAGGAAGGGGTGGCTCAGACACCTGTCAATCAAGCACACAGAGAGGACTGCAGAGCTTCCCAGCAGCTGAGCGTGACAGTGCCCCCTCCTCAAGGACCCCTCCGGGGGACCCGACCGGGCCTGGCAGGGTATTTCTTGTGAAAAGACTTGACAAGAGCTGGAGCATGAACATGAGAGGCCGGTTCCCAAGATCATTCAGAGATAGGATAACCCTTCCAATGGACCAGGTAGTACAGCCGATTGCCCCGTAGCTTGGAATCGAGAATCTGGCTGACTTCAAACTCAGAATTTCCCTCTACGGAAAGTGGAGGAGGTGGTTTACTCTTGATAGAGTACCGATTGTAGATGACTGGCTTGAGTAGGGAGACATGAAACACTGGATGGATCTTGAGAGTCTTGGGTAAGGCCAGGCGGTATGCAGACAAACAAACTCTGGAAACAATTCGAAAAGTTCCAATGTACTTAGGACCCAACTTGGTACAAGGTTGTTTTAGACGTATGAATCTGGTGGATAAAAATACTCTGTCTCCAGTACGAAGTAAAGGAGCCTTGCACCTTCTGCGATCAGCATATTTCTTATGTCTTAAGGAAGAAGAGAGTAGATTTCGACGAATGAGTTGCCAGTGATTATTGAGATTTTTCACTATACGATCTGCTCCAGGGACTTCAGTAGAACTGGTAATCATAGGAAAGGTTCTAGGTTCAAATCCATAAGCTGCCTTAAAGGGAGAGGTCTGTAATGAGGCGTTATAACGTGAGTTGTGAGCTAATTCCGCCAAAGGCAATAACTGAGACCAGTTGGAGTGGTGATGGTCTACATAATGTCTTAGAAAAGATTCCAAGGCTTGATTTACACGCTCAGTCTGTCCGTTGGATTGAGGATGGTGTGCAGTAGAAAGTGATATGTTGATTCTGAAGTGTTTACAAAAAGACCTCCAAAATTTGGAAACAAATTGGACTCCACGATCTGAGACTATGTCAGTGGGAAAACCATGTAAACGAGATATATGTAGAACAAAGAGTTCAGAAAGTCTTTGAGCTGTAGGCAAGCCTGGAAGAGGTATGAAGTGAGCAGACTTGGAGAACCGATCCACCACTACCCAAATGGTCGTATTTCAAGCAGAAACAGGAAGATCTGTAACAAAGTCCATGGATAAGTGAGACCAAGGGTAATGAGGAATAGGAAGAGGGTGTAATAGACCAAACGGTCGATGAGAAGATTGTTTGTTCGAAGCACAAGAACTACAAGCAGCAATATAATCCTTAACATCCCTCCTCATAGTGGACCACCAAACATGCTGCTTCAGTTTCCACAATGTATTGGTTATTCCCGGATGACCTGCTGAAATGTTGTCATGAGCCCAACATAGAAGCTGAAGACGTAATCCTTTGGGTACATACAGGATACCAGAAGGTAGTTTGCAAGAAGATGGTACCCGGACTTGAGCAGCATGTAAAGCTTGTACTGGAAAAGAGGATACTTGAGCCAAAACTTTGACTGGACGTAGTATAGGTTCTGAATCCAATGGAGAAGGTTCAGAAGATTGGAACTGCCTAGATAAAGCATCTGCCTTGGAATTTTTTGAACCAGGAACATAGGAAAGTACAAAATTAAACCTGGAGAAGAACAAGGCCCACCGGGCCTGACGAGGATTGAGACGTGTAGCTGTTTGGAGGCATAAAAGATTCTTGTGATCTGTCAGAATGAAAAAAGGTTGACTGGTACCCTCTAACCAATGCCTCCATTCATCCAAAGCTAATTTTATAGCCAAAAGCTCCTTATTGCCCACATCATAATTTAACTCGGCAGGATTGAATTTTTTCGAAAAGAACGCCACAGGATGTATCTTGCTGGTAGTCGGATCACGTTGGGAGAGAACAGCTCCAGCTGCTATAGAGGAAGCGTCAACCTCCAAAATAAACTGGAAATCAGGAATTGGATGACTGAGAAGAGGTGCAGAAGAAAATGCTGATTTTAGCATTTCAAAAGCCTGTACTGCCGAAGAGGACCAGTTCTTACAATTTTGCCCTTTCTTAGTAAGAGAAGTGAGTGGAGACGTGATGTCAGCAAAGTTCTTTATAAACTTTCTATAGTAATTGGCAAAGCCAAGAAACCTCTGCAGGGATTTGAGAGTAGTTGGTCTGGGCCAGTCCTTGATAGCCGACAGTTTAGCAGGATCCATCTCAAAACCTGATTCAGAAATGATATACCCCAAAAAGGGGATGGAACTCTGATGAAAAGAGCATTTCTCCAATTTTGCGAACAGTGAATTGTCTCGTAACCTCTGAAGAACCAGTCTTACATGATGTACATGTTCCTGCAATGTTTTTGAATAGATTAGAATGTCATCGAGGTAAATGATAACAAACTGATTTAGATAATCTCTGAAGATTTCGTTAACAAAGTGCTGAAATACTGCTGGTGCATTGCACAATCCAAATGGCATTACTAGATACTCATAGTGACCAAATCTAGTGTTAAATGCCGTCTTCCATTCGTCTCCTTTACGGATTCTGACCAGATTGTAGGCCCCACGGAGATCTAACTTGGAAAAAATAGAAGCACCTTGAAGACGATCGAATAACTCAGAAATGAGCGGCAAAGGATAGCTGTTTTTGACAGTAATCTGATTCAAGGCTCGATAATCAATACAGGGACGAAGACCTCCATCTTTTTTCCCAATGAAGAAAAAACCTGCACCCACAGGTGAAGAGGAAGGACGAATGAATCCTCTGGCTAAGTTGTCCTTTATGTATTCCTCAAGAGAGACATTTTCTTGACGAGAGAGGGGATAGGTCCTTCCCTTAGGTAGAGGAGCCCCTGAATACAATTCGATAGGACAGTCAAATATCCGGTGTGGAGGTAACGTCTCAACCTCTTTTTTAGAAAACACATCACTAAAGGCATGATAGTAATTGGGCAATGATTCAGGAACTTCCACCATAGCTACGACAGGACAGGATGGTTTAGAGGGATTTTGCAGGCAATGTTTGAAACAGGTAGTTCCCCAGGAAATAAGTTCTCCTTTAGACCATGAGAAAACTGGATCATGAAGCTGCAACCAAGGTAACCCCAGAATCAATGGTATGTGGGGAGAAGAGATGACATCAAAACGAATAATTTCAGAATGAAGTATGCCCACAGTCAAAAGAAGAGGAATGGTAGAATGTTTTATGATACCAGTACCTAGAGGCTGTCCACTGACAGTAGTTACCTTAATTAACTGTTTCTTGGCTTGAAGAGGAATCCTGAGAGAGTCAGCAAAGTTTGAATCAATGAATACTCCAGCAGCTCCAGAATCGATGAGAGCTTGAGCTCGAAACTTGGTGTTTCCAAAAGAGATAGTTACAGGAACAAAAAGTTTAGAATTGAGGGAAGACATGGGATTCTGTCTTAACTCTGTCCCTCTATCAAAAGTTAAGCCTTGGCTTTTACTGGCCGGATAGGACAGTCCTTCAGTAAATGTCCTTTGGTACCACAATACAGACATAACCCAAGAGTACGCCTTCTATGGCGTTCAGCTTCTGACAATTTAATAGCTCCTACTTCCATGGGTTCCACAGACTCAGGAGATTGGGAATTAGAAAGACTTGAGGTTCGAATAGGAGGACGAAATGAAGATTTAACAAAGGATCTCCGATTCCTATCTCTCTCCTGAAGACGTTCAGAATGCCGGGCGTCAAGAGTAATACATAAATTGATAAGACCCTCCAATGAATCGGGGAGTTCCCGAAATACTAGTTCATCCTTAAGGCGTTCGCAAAGTCCTTTGCGAAAGGCTGCCCGTAAGGCTCCATGGTTCCAATCAGTTTCTGCGGCTAAAGTCCTGAATTCAATAGCATATTGAGCTACCGAAAGGGATCCCTGTCTCAGATCCAACAATCCTGCCTCAGCAGCTGCAGACCTCCCAGGCTTGTCAAAAACAGAAGAAAAAATGGACACAAATAATTCCACATCCTGTAGTAACGGATCATTCTTCTCTAAAAGAGGGGACACCCAGGCTAGAGCCTTACCCTTCAAGAGAGAAATAATAAAGGTGATTTTGGAAGTAGAATTGGAAAAAACTTGAGGAGTTTCTGAAGTGTAAACGACACTGATTAAGGAATCCACGGCATTCTTCAGGATTACCGTCATATTTATCTGGAAGTGGGATTCGTGGTATATTCTGTCCAACAGTTTGAGGTGGATTAAAGACAGCATTGGTGCTAGTAGCAGTGGCAGCAGGAGTCACCGTCGCTTGAGAAGGAGTGGAGAGGTTATGCAGCAGAGCAGTAATCTGGTCAAGCTTGGAATCCAAAGATTGCAAATGAGCAGAATAATTTCCTAGAAGTTGCCCTTGTAGAGCCACAGCCCTGGATAACTCGTCAGGGTCCATATTATGGTCCGTTTGTACTGTCAGGTTAGGAAATATCCAGAAGTAGACCCAAATGCAAGGGCGAACTTAAACAACACCCTTGCACTCTGAGTTTAATCCAGGACGTGACCCCACGACAACCTCCAAAAAACAAAGTACTCACAATATGGAGCAGGGTTAGCCTGTGCCAAAGTAATTCATGATATCAGCCAGATAGACTTCTGAATAAGGAACTGGTTTCAGGAAATGCCTTCCACAGAATCAGGAGAGCAGGGATAGTCACTTATACTCAGACAGAAGAAGAGTAAAACAGGAAACAGTTAATAATGCAGGAGTAGGTCATTTGTTATCAGGCAGTCTGAAGGTTAACACTGTGTAGACAGTCTTTGCAGAATATGCAACAGGTAATCAGGCAGTTTGAGGGTTAACACTGAGTTGACAGTCTTTGCAGAGTATGCAACAGGTAATCAGGCAGTTTGAGAGTTAACACTGTGTAGACAGTCTTTGCAGAGTATGCAACAGGTAATCAGGCAGTTTGAGAGTTAACACTGTGTAGACAGTCTTTGCAGAGTATGCAACAGGTAATCAGGCAGTTTGAGGGTAAACACTGTGTAGTCAGAACTTGCAGAATTAATAACATGTAATCAGGTAGTTTGAAGGTTAACACTGTGTTGTCAGAACTTGCAGTGTTAGCAACAGGTAAGCTGGTAGTTTGAAGGTTAACACAGATAATCAGTACTTGTGGAGATTGGCAACAGGATATCCAGCAGTTTGAAGGTTTACACTGAATAATAGTATTTGCAGAGTTTGGAAACAGGTAAACATGCAGATTGAAGGATTCACAGAAATAACAGTATTTGAATAGTTTGCACTACACAGAGTAGTCTGAATATGTAGGGTTTGCAGCAGGTAAACAGGAAGTTTGAAAGTTTCACAAAACAAACAGTACTTGCATTGTTTGGAGACAGGTATTCAGGAGGTTGAAGGTTAATCCAGCATAGTAAATCCTTGAAGAGATTGGCAACAGAAAAGCAGCAGTTAGAGAGATTCCTCAGCGAAATCCTAACAGAAGCCTCAAAGTTAACAAACAAACGGACACTGGAGAAACAGGAAGCCAGAATAAAAAGCCTGGTTGTGACATCATCAGGAAGGGGTGGCTCAGACACCTGTCAATCAAGCACACAGAGAGGATTGCAGAGCTTCCCAGCAGCTGAGCGTGACAACTCCACAGCGTGGCTGGCAAGAAAGGGTATAAAAGAAGAAAATCTAATGACATGGCCTCCTTGTTCACCTGATCTGAACCCCATTGAGAACCTGTGGTCCATCATCAAATGTGAGATTTACAAGGAGGGAAAACAGTACACCTCTCTGAACAGTGTCTGGGAGGCTGTGGTTGCTGCTGCACGCAATGTTGATGGTGAACAGATCAAAACACTGACAGAATCCATGGATGGCAGGCTTTTGAGTGTCCTTGCAAAGAAAGGTGGCTATATTGGTCACTGATTTGTTTTTGTTTTGTTTTTGAATATCAGAAATGTATATTTGTGAATGTTGAGATGTTATATTGGTTTCACTGGTAAAAATAAATAATTGAAATGGGTATATATTTGTTTTTTGTTAAGTTGCCTAATAATTATGCACAGTAATAGTCACCTGCACACACAGATATCCCCCTAAAATAGCTAAAACTAAAAACAAACTAAAAACTACTTCCAAAAATATTCAGCTTTGATATTAATGAGTTTTTTGGGTTCATTGAGAACATGGTTGTTGTTCAATAATAAAATTAATCCTCAAAAATACAACTTGCCTAATAATTCTGCACTCCCTGTATATATATACAGTTGTGCTCATAAGTTTACATACCCTGGCAGAATTTATGATTTATTGGCTATTTTTCAGAGAATATTATTGAGAACACAAAAACTTTTCTTTCACTCATGGTTAGTGTTTGGCTGAAGCCATTTATTATCAATCAACTGTGTTTACTCTTTTTAAATCATAATGACAACAGAAACTACCCAAATGACCCTGATCAAAAGTTTACATACCCTGGTGATTTTGGCCTTATAACATGCACACAAGTTGACACAAAGGGGTTTGAATGGCTATTAAAGTTAACCATCCTCACCTGTGATCTGTTTGCTTGTAATTAGTGTGTGTGTATTAAAGGTCAATGAGTTTCTGGACTTCTGACAGACCCTTGCATCTTTCATCCAGTGCTGCACTGACGTTTCTGGATTCTGAGTCATGGGGAAAGCAAAATAATTGTCAAAGGATCTGCGGGAAAAGGTAGGTGAACTGTATAAAACAGGAAAGGGATATAAAAAGATATCCAAGGACTTGAGAATGAAAATCAGCAGTGTTCAAACTCTAATCAAGAAGTGGAAAATGAGGGGTTCTGTTTGATAACATACTGCATTCATCTTGCCATCAATTCTGACCAAATTTCCTGTGCCTTTGTAGCTTACACATCCCCAAAACATCAGCGATCCACCTCCGTGTTTCACAGTAGGAATGGTGTACCTTTCATCATAGGCCTTGTTGACTCCTCTCCAAATGTAGCGTTTATGGTTGTGGCCAAAAAGCTCAATTTTGGTCTTATCATTCCAAATTACTTTGTGCCAGAAGGTTTGAGCCTTGTCTCTGTGCTGTTTGGCGTATTGTAAGTGGGATACTTTGTAGCATTTGTGTAGTAATGGCTTTCTTCTGGCGACTTGACCATGCAGCCCATCTTTCTTCAAGTGCCTCCTTATAGTGCATCTTGAAACAGCCACACTGCATGTTTTCAGAGAGTCCTGTATTTCATCTGAAGTTATTTGTGGGTTTGTCTTTGCATGTCGAACAATTTTCCTGGCAGTTGTGGCTGAAATTGTAGTTGGTCTACCCGACCGTGGTTTGGTTTCAACAGAACCCCTCATTTTCCACTTCTTGATTAGAGTTTGAACACTGCTGATTTGCATTCTCAATTCCTTGGATATCTTTTTATATCCCTTTCCTGTTTTATACAGTTCAACTACCTTTTCCCGCAGATCCTTTGACAATTCTTTTGCTTTCCCCATGACTCAGAATCCAGAATCGTCAGTGCAGCACTGGATGAAAGATGCAAGGGTCTGTCAGGAGTCCAGAAACTCATTGACCTTTTATACACACACACTAATTACAAGAAAACAGATCACAGGTGAGGATGGTTACCTTTAATAGCCATTCAAACCCCTTTGTGTCAACTTGTGTGCATGTTATCAGGCCAAAATCACCAGGGTATGTAAACTTTTGATCAGGGTCATTTGGGTAGTTTCTGTTGTCATTATGATTTAAAAAGAGTAAACACAGTTAAGTGATAATAAATGGATTCAGCCAAACACTAACCATGAATGAAAGAAAAGTTTTTGTGTTTTCATTCATATTCTCTGAAAAATGGCCAAGAAATCATAAATTATGCCAGGGTATGTAAACTTATGAGCACATCTGTATATATATATATATATATATATATATATATATATATATATATAAACACACAGTCCTCATTATCTTATCTCCCCCTGTACACACAGAGACCCATACTTATGGGTAGATTAATTAATTCATCAAATTAGCAGCGCTAGTTAGCAAGCTCAGTCGTGGCTACAATCGCTGCTGATTGGACCAGTGTCAGTTTCTTCTGAGGACCAGCAGCTTTTTGTGGGTTTGGAGCTGTACATTTACTACTAACTTCTTTGTGGGGGTTAAACACAGAGGTGCAGGGTTGCTAGTCTTAAAATGTCATTGTAATACTATAATGGCATTTTATCTATTAATTTGTCAGTATACATGTGGCTATGACTGTAATTTCCTTCTGTATGGCCTTTATCACACCTCTTTATCTCACAACAAATTTTCACACTCAAAAAAAACAAAACAAAAAATAGATTTGAATTTACTGAAATATATAATGATAGGTAATAATGCTATCTATATATATTCAGTGTCATTGTGCTTTGCATACTTTGTGACCGCATCTTTAGGACAGAATGCAGTATAATCTGCCAAACGATCAAGCTGCTGCTAATTTTACATTCAGTCGCAAGCAGACAAAAGTATGTGCTTTTTAAATTGAAGGTTGAAAAACTTGTTTCTAACCCCAGTCTCACCTTTAGAAGGGCAGGTCTGAAAACTGCCACTACAATAGCACAGCTAAATGATTTATGAAAAATGGATCTCCATGGTATACATCCATAGTACATATAAAAACAATACCAGTATAAACTGTGTGATATTCCATTATGAGCCGAACAAATGACAGGAATGAACCAAACAGATTAAAATGTTGCTGTAAAGCAGCCCACCTAATCCAAACATCACAAAGATATATGAAAGTTAAAGGGATAGGAAACCTAAAATTAGTCATTTATAATTCCGATAGAGCATGTGATTTTAAACAACTTTCTAATTTACTTCTATTGTCAAATTTTCTTTGCACTTTTGGTATCCTTTGTTGAAAAGCAGGGACATAAACTCAGGAGAATTCACGTGTCTGGAGCACTATATAGCAGCAGTTTTGCAAGAATGTTATCTATTTGCATGAGCACTAAATGGCAGCACTAGTTCCTGCCATTTAGTGCTCCAGATGCCTACCTAGGTATCTCTTCAACACAGAAGAGCACAGTAACAAAGCAAATTTAAAAACAGTAGATATGGTAATCAAAAATGACCTTTGTGGGGGGCGGAGCTAGCCATTGCAATGATCAGACGCACATTTTGAGAGCTCCTGCTTACAAATGATTTTTGGAGCTAAATAGCAGTGTATTTCTTCTTAAATTTGTACTCAAATCATTTGGAAACTTATATGCTACTGGTTCGTTACTAGCATCTGAAAAGAATTGGGTTCTATGCTGAATTTTGGACTACCCGCACCTAGATCAAAGCCACGTGGAAGGTCCTATTGTAGATGAGGCCTGGGAACTGCTCTAAACTTCTCTACACGAGTGAATTGCTGGCTTTACAGGCTAAGACCACACATCTCTACCATATGCCAACTATGGAGGGCATTATTACAACTATCTCCGCTTTATTAGAAGATTTTGCATTATCGATCCAACAACAGCTGGAATATGCATTACAGGAGGTCCGATCTGAAGCGCCTGTTCGGCAATCGCTGACACAAGCAGAGAAATCGATACAGAGCCAGGGAGCTGCTTTGTCACAGTCGGGTTCTCTGCCCCGACTAGCGACTTCGTCGTTGGAATCCCTATTGCCTACCTTACTGATTTCTTCACCGGTGGTGGCGGCCGAACCCCGGTGGGGAGACTTGGTTTCACAAGACAGACTTTTGCAGGCAGATGGGGAACTTGGATGTGCTGATGGCGATCAGCTTATCAGGATCTTGAGTGACCGCTCTGCAAAAATAATATGGATAGAGATACCGCTTAGCTCCCTGTGTGGAAACCCACAGAGGCATACAAGTACAAGCATGTTGGGCTTAGATCCGGGCGATTGTTCCATAACCCGGCCTGATGATGACTCACTTTTGATGGAACGGCTCACCGTGGTTGGAGAGTCTCGAAGTTGCTATCCACTGCGAATGACAAGGGACATGGGCATGCGACTCAGGCTTGGCATTGGCTAAGACACCTTAAAACACCTTACATCCCTTGCTAGTCGCATGTTTGGACTATGTGTTATTCTGTAATACATGAGGTTTGGATGGACCGATATGAAGCTATGTGTCTATTAGACGTTAGTTGCTTAGATTATTTTGTTTGATGTTCATTTTTCCCTTTTATGTCCATCAGAACTAAGAGAAGTTATACGGGACACTATATAGCACTAACTCTGTATGAAGGCCTAACAACCTGATCTAAGAGACTTTGCTAATGGGCCACGTGGAGTGCTTCATATAAAATATACTTAGTATGTTAGTCGCTGCGTTGCTGTTGAACCAGGAAGGGCACAGTATGTTATCTTTCACAATCATATACAGCTCCAATATGTTATCTTTTATAATCATATACAGCTCCGCTAGGTTAGCAGCTACATTTACTATTCCATATCTATAGCCAAACCTAACATAAGTCCTCTACAGGAGATATGCTAGAGATATAAATCAGTTTATTATTAGGATCTATCTACTATACTTATTGTTTTGTTGGGACTCCCCTACCAGACTGTTCTACTAGCTCTGTCATATATTTAAATGGTTTGATGTGCTTCTCTATATATTTCTGGGAAGTCTGTTGGGATTAAAATATGTTCTCAATATATAATCTTCTATCACACTATACAGCTTCTCTAGGTTAACTGCTGCACATATTATTCCACATTCATAAATAACCCTAACATAAGCCCTCTACAAGAGACATGCTAGAGATATTGAACAGTTTATTATTAGGTCCTATTTACTTCCTAAGGTGTTTGTTTACCTGCGGTCGGGCATTGGGCCCGTGTCCGAGTGCAGGATTCAGATATACAACATTGTTTTATATAGGTTAATCCAGACAGTTCAGCTATTTTCCATTGTAAAAGTTTTCTGTGTTCTCATATGTTTTTGTGGAGGGCTTGCTGCAAAGTTGTATTATTTATTGTACTTATCTTATTAAGAGTTTTGAGAAATTTTATTGTGCATGTATAACATAACCCTAGCTCTACGACAAGGTGAAATAATACATCAGCTTGTTGGGACCCCATTGAACTTGTTTTGTATAGTGAAAATTTTGGCTTTGGCGTGTTATGGGTTAATGTGCCAAATAGATAGGATATATAGCAGTTATGATAGCATAGCACCTAATATACACCCATATAGGATCCCCTATTTATAGATAAGATAAGTAATACCTAATTGATATCTACCTGTTGACTATATAATTTTAGATACATTTCTCCGTAAGACAAGAGAGTATAGTTAAGTAACTATTACTCGTATATAGTTGAAAACACATGTTATTTCTATGCTACGAGAAGATATTATTTGACTAATTTTACTCTCTATATGGATTGGCTCCGTATTCCCCCCCTAAGGGCTTTCCCTTAGGCCCCGTTTACTAAATGTAAACTTAGGAACATAGATTCCATAGCATTTTCCTATTCCTTATTAGATATTTGACTTGACATAGCAGCACATAATATTCCCCCTCCTGTAATATCCTCACTCAAGTATGACATAATAATAGTCTTGCTAATCTCCTTTTTTATTGCATATTTTCTAATAACTTAACTAGTCTAAGGAGATTTCTTTTTGTATGGGCTTGAATATGGCCCTATAAGCTATATATTTGAATTATTTTCATAACTTTTGGCAATAATAGTCATAAGGGCTCCAAAAGTGCCCCATATTTTCATTTAAAAATCTGAGGTTAGTCCTTTTTACTTTTATTAACCACATAGGTAGCACTTCTCTACTAGTGTTTGGTTCAGTTTTTAGTTTTTGTTTTTTCTATATGTAGAAGTGCAAGACTTTGTTTATGTTTATAGTTTTGTGGAGATGTATGCTATATGCTATATGTACAGTACTCTATACCTTATTATGTATCCTCACGGGTTGAGGGTTTTTCTACATGATTGCTATGTACTGTTATATTCTTTACCTCAATAAAAAATATTAAAAAAAAAAAAAAAAAAAAAAATGACCTTTGTTTGCAGAAGGAATATTCCAATGTTGAAAAAAAGTATAGCAGTTATTCCTGACAGCAAGTGAGCAATAGAATCCCAGGAATCAAGTGTACATAATCACACACTCCTTTTTAGTTTCACCATGGATTTAAACAGTTTTTATTTAACAATCTTTTACACAAATATAAAAAATATATATTTTAATGTTTAATTGCTCCTTATAAGATAGAAAAAAAATACGTTAGGTCACTTTAAAACAGGGATTGTCCCTATAATCTACAGCAGTGTTAGATTATTATTTTACAAAGTCTCCTTTGCACTGTGTTTAAACCCTACTAAGAAGTGAAAGTCATGCACCTGTCACACTCCCCCTTGTATTTACAAATAAGGATCATGCAGCTGATTATTGAAGGATATGAGCATATGCAATATTTAATATTGTGATCATACCTGAAGTACAAGGTATCATAAGGGAAATAAACATAAAATAAACTAATCTATTGAAACAGTGTGTTCTTGTTAGTATCTCAATTTAAAAGATACCATAGTAGATTTAACTCAGGTAAAAGGCTTTGTGTATGAAAGCATAGAATAATCATGCATAAAGAAATCCATCACACCTAGCAAATAATAAATATTTACCCATGCAGTGATTTATTTTTTGTTAGATCTAGGACCTGTGGGTATCATACAAGAATTTCTGTGGCATGATTTTTACTTCTTAAAGAAACACAAAGCCCATTTTTTTTTCATGGTTCAGATATGGGAATACAATTTTAAACAACATTGCAATTTGCGTCTATTATTTAATTTGCTTCATTCTTCAGATATCCTTTGTTAAAGAAATAGCAATGCACAAGGTTGAGCGAGCCAATCACACGAGGCATCTATGTACAGCCACCAATCAGCAGCTAATGGGCCTATTTAGATATGCTTTTCAACAAAAGATATCAGGGAATGACGGAAATTAGATAATAGAAGTACATTGGAAAGTTATTTCTAACTCATGAAAGAAACAATTTGGGTTTCATGTCCCTTTAAAAGGATTGTATTTACACGAGACATCTAATGCATGTGATATAAAACGTGTTTTGTGTACATCTTCGATACCATAAATAGCCATACTTATATATTATTCTAAGCAGACTGTATAATGTTCACACCGTTTGCATGTTTACTCGCAGCAGGGGAGTTAATAGCAGGTCCTTGGGGTTTCGCATTGATTGCTCACTATAGCCTGCCTCCCCCAAGACCGCTGTCATCACGCCTCCAGTGCAGCAGCATCCTCCTGAATTATGCTCAGTGTGTGACCGGGGGCGGATTCACCTCAGCTCGGTAACTGGCAGAGGTCTTCAGTCACCACGCGTGAGGCGGATGGCGGGAAGGTGGGGGGAGTGCATTTCCCTGTTGCGTGACTGCTCTGCTTCACATTTCCAGGAGCGCTTACTCTGGCTGTTCTGACAGGCAGTTGTCACGACATCTCGGACTGATACGTTGCACGGAGAGATCGTGTAATGTATTGACCTTTCTCAATGCAATAAACAGGTTGCACGGAGAGATCGTGTAATGTATTGACCTTTCGTAATGCAATAAACAACAGGGGCTGGAATGTTACACGAGGTTTACTATTAAAAACAGTATTAATACGGTTCCAAAAGTAAATTGGATTCACCCTTTATCAACAACCAAACTGTGATCAAGTCGTGTTTATGAGGCAAAACTACTGACATTCCATGATCTCACCCCGTTGGCATACCCATTGTGATATAAATAAATGCCTCTCACTGCGTGAAGCTGTCATCTTACACAATACTGTACAACAGGTCAGTATGTGTGACAGCACACGCTAAAGTTATTAAACGCCTGTATGAGGTAAAACGTTAGCTCTATGAGTACAGCAGCCCCCTGGGCGTCGTATGGCGTGTGAGGCTCACAGCTGATGCGCAAATAGCAATAACTCAGTGAGTGTGACAAGAAAGAAGTAACCCGATAGCCGACTGCTGGGATATCCGGTTAGCACACAGGCAGTGCGTGTGACAGTTGTTCGCTTCCAGCTCTGAGGTTGGGCACTTTGCACGCAGCGCCTCATCCCATCCCTGGCTTGCGTGATAGAGCAGTAACCCTGAGCATGCATAGCGTGCTCAGCTGCCCTTTGTGCCCATTGCCAGAGCTGACAGTAGGAACCCGGCAGGTGATGACAGGGCGGTGCTTACCAGGCAATCTGTAGTTATTGTCACGCCATGCATGAGTAATAACTGTCAGGGGCACACGCATGGGGTCAATAGTCACTCATGTGTGGGCAGTGATTAAAACAGGGGCACAAGCTAGAGGGTAAGCGATAGTTCAGCTGGGCCTTGCACCATGTATTAGCATTTATTAATTCCAAAACAAAATAAATAAAATATTCATAATGTATACAAATTTGCACATCACAAGGTTTAATTAAAAATATATAAATGTATTGTGTCTGTTCCCCCTCATACAATCCTCTTAGCAGTTGAACCATTTCATAAATTACATAAATAGTATTTAGCTTTAACAATTATATATATTTAACAAAACACCATTTTTTTCAGTGTGACAAGCAATACCTTTAGTTTCAATATATCTAAAGAAAATTCTGGAAGCTACCATCCTCAATGTAAATTTTTTGGTTGTTGTTTTTTTAACACCAGAATTTTTGTTGTTTAAAAAGATAGATAATCCCTTTATTTACCATTCCCCAGTTTGCATAACCAACACTTTTTACCTCTATGATTACCTTGTATCTAAGGCCGCGTTCGGCAAGTGCTCCACGCGAACCGAGACAAGCTTGGAGCATTCTGTGAATACTTGCCAGTGAGGCGCTGGGCGTTTCGTCAGTGCTCTAATGACGTAAGTCCCAGCGTTTCCAGCGTGCTGGTAAAGCTGGGACTTTTCAGAGTAATCTCAGACGCCTGTAAACATGGCAGCCTCTATGAGCAACACGTGTATGTATACATTCAGTATATTAATATACACATGTGTTGCTTGTGGAGGCTGCCATGTTTACAATAATGTAAAAAGTTAAAAAAGTTTCCCATGATATCTAGTGGTAGCAACATTCCTTCTGAACGATCACGATTTGTGAAAGTATTATTCAATTTACAATATTTATATATATTTATAAATAAGTGTTGTAAATTTAATAATACTTTCACAAGTAAGGGATCTGCTTATGTTTCCTTTTCCCAGACATCCCTCCGGGTCACTTTATTCCTTCCATTTTTTGTTTAACAAAACCCCAAATCCGACTAATCAATCACTCTCCGTCCTCCTCCTCGCCCCCTCCTGCTTTCTCCGCATCCAATAAAAAAAGACGCCCACGGAGCACATGGAGATAGAGACACAAATGGTGACGTAGGATGTTGCGATGGGAGCGTTTTGTCAAAGCTCCCTAACTGTGACGTATCCACAGCGCCATGTCATCACCACTGCATATGTGCCGGTGCTGGGTGTAAGTGCTACCCGAACGCGGCTTAAGCATCTTCTGACAGCCCCCTGATTACATGACTTTTTATTATCTATCATTTTAGCCAATTAGTGCAGTGTCTGCCACAAGCCACCGTCGTGATAACAATGTTATCTATATGGCCCACATGAACTAGCTCTCCCCTGTTTTGAAAAGCAAATAAAAAAGCATAAGATAAGAGAGATAAGAGGCGGCGTTCAAGGGCTTATAAATTATCATATGAGCCTTCCTAGATTTAGCTTTCAACAAAGAATACCAAGAGAACAAAGCAAAATTGGTGATTAAAGTAAATTGGAAAGTTGTTTAAAATTATATGCCCTATTTGAAACATTCAAGTTTTTTTGGACTTGACTGTCCCTTACTGTAATTTCTTTATGGCGTACATAGTAGATAGCTGTGAGATATTTGTATAGCATGAATTCAACTTCCTAAAAATACTAAAATGTGTCATTCTGTACAAATGCTAGATTTTCCTATAAAAATGAATAACTAAACACACGAAAACAACATTACTTTTTGGACACTGCTATCGGTATATGTCATTGCTTGTGGCAATCTAATTGCTGCTTTTGGGGAAAAGGACCACTAATTCAACAGGAGATCATTTTTTTTAATTTAAAAAAGGTGTGTCATGTCAATCCATGTACTGTATTCTTGAGCTAGAAATAGGGATTACCCACAAGTATCCACATTGCTCTGTGTAGTAAATTCTGCACTATTCTGAAAAACAAAGAACATAGCAATTCCTTCTATTTGTTATTGTAGAGCCTATTGAAGTAAACATTATATAATGTCCCTTTAGTTAATTCAGAGGGGAAGATATATCTGAACTGTCCTTTTTACATCATTGCTTTATTAGGGACATATGTTTTATTGCCAGCATAATCACTATATGGGAGTTTTACTTAGATGGCCTGTTTATTTTATTCATTTATTTAAGCCATTCACCTTATGACACAAATTTGAGCTCTGTTTTTAACACTGCTCGGAAAACAAAATTTGAACACATAGCTTGACAATTATTTGAGGGGATATTAGTTTGAAGGCATAGATATACTACTAACACAATTACATCTTCATTACAGCAGTACATGTATCCTTTGAATATTGCAGGCCCAATATACTATTGACTGACTCTATTTCTCTTTAAATTAGTTGGTTTCGTTATTAGCAGCACTCTCAATTATGCATTTCAATTCTATTTTCTCTTTTTACCAAAAAAAATTAAATTTGTAAATCTATATGGCTTCTTGCTGACTGTTCTGGTATTATACAAACAAAATGAAAATGTTTTCTTATTAGTAACATGAACAGTTTCAAAAGGTGTATCCAAATCATAGCACATGAAGTAAAATCATAGAGACAGTCTGGTCTTATCAAACAAGATCACAGAAAGAACTTCAAACCTTAGAAGATTACCAATGTTTTGCAATCTCATTAAAATAAAGCTAAAATGTTAATATGTCTTAACTACAATAAGATTTAACGTCAAAACAATAGCCCATAATCCTGGCACTGGCCATAGCTGTGACCTCATTAAATACACCAGCAGCAGCTTTGAAGAACATGTGGCATGATGCATCACATCTGTGAAAATGAGGGTACGAGGGCACAGGAAATGTAATCCAAACAGGAATAAAGCAAACAGCACAACACTGTATCCAGGAAAATGACACACTATGATGAATTGCCCTTTCAAGGTCTGTGGTGATGTACAGTTTGCCAAAAATAGGTGTGGTTTGATTTATGAATATACATTGGTATTTACTTACTTTTGTTTAACATATTAAAGGGAAATTAAACACTTTGAGATGATAATATAAAATGATAAATATTTTATATATAAAAAAAACTGCAATATGCTTTCATTATTTATTTTGTCCCCTTTTCCTGTAATTCCCTTCTGAAATTGTGAGCTTTTCAGATCCTGTTAGAAATGGAAGTGCAGAACACTGTTATATTCCACACAGCCATTGGCTGCACACTATAGTGACCTATTTATAACTGTCCCTAATTGGCCACGGCAGAGAAGGTAATCTAAGTTACAACATGGCAGCTCCCATTGTTTTTTAGACACTAAAACTTTACATTTATTTTGTCAATATTTAAACTAATGACACTTTAAAAAAAAATATATATATACTTTTTCTTCTCAGACTAATCTTTTCTTTAAATGCCTCATTCTATCTAGCATTTATTTAAAAGCTAGATTACAAGTGGAGCGCTAATTTATCGCGCACCTGTAAAAGGACAAATTCGACCGTTTATTGGCACATGATAAATACCAAGCCATTACAAGTGGCTGGTTATTGCTGCCGCGAGCTCCCGGTAGCAATTAAAAATCTTAAAATTAACCAGAGATCAAATCTCTGGTTCATTTTCTATATATCCTCCAATTGCCCCCAAATTTCAGTGTAGTGTTGCTAATAATAAAATAAAAAATGTAGCATTAAACAAAAAATAACTGCACAAAGCAGTTTTAGGGCTTAAAGGGATATTAAATCCAAATCTCTGGTTCATTTTCTAAATGTCCCCCAATTGCCCCCAAATTTCACTGTGTGTTGCTAATACTAAAATAAAAAATGTAGCATAAAAAAAAAATAACTGCACAAAGCAGTTTTAAGGCTTAAAGGGATACTAAATCCAAAATCTTTCTTTAATGATTCAGATAGAGCATGCAATTTTAAGCAACTTTCTAATTTACTACTATTATCAATTTTTATCTTTATTTAAAAAGCATGAATGTAAATCTTAGGAGCGGGCCCTTTTTTGGTTCAGACCGTGGGTTACGCTTGCTTATTGGTTGGTTGAATGCAGTCATCAATAAGCAAGCGCTATCCAGGGTGCTGAACCTAAATTGGGCCAGCTCCTAAGCTTTAAATTCCTGCTTTTTAAATATAAAGAGCAAGAGAACAAAGAAAAAAATGATAATAGTAAATTAGAAAGTTGCTTAAAATTGCATGCTCTATCTGAATAATGAAAGAGAATAATGAAAGAGAAAAACTGGGTTTAGTGTCCCTTTAAAGTTGGCGGATGTGGGGTGCTAGGAAATGGCTCAGAGATATGAGATCTCGGGCAGGCAGGCAAATGGCTTTAACATTGAAAACAAGAAATGAAGAAGACGTGTTGTCCGTCACGTTAAAAAAGCAAAATGTATTACATTCCACACAGGATAAAAATGGGGTACAGCAACCCAAGGTTCACACAAACATTCACGGACGTAGCACAAACGTGCCTACGTTTTTCGGCTGAGATTGGCGCATGCGCATTTATAGACTGCCGGTGAACGCGCATTTGAGACAAAGTGATGTCACAAGAAGATGGAAGTAGGACTTGGGAGGAGTTGTTAGCTAAGCGGTAGAGCGTTTTAAATATATTTTTTTATTAAAAACCTAGAAGTCATAAAAAAACTAAAAACTTAGCGACTAGATTAGGGTCATAAGTATAAATGCTAGGTTGTCTTTAAGACTGTAAAGCTTTACCTTCATTTTAAGTGTTTGCGTGCGCATGCATGTATTCCCCCATAGAAATCAAAAGAGAAAAAAAAAAGTGGGGAAAAAACTAACACCCAAGATCACGCAAACACCATTGCATTTTCACATTCCCCGTAGTAGCTAATGGAGAAAAAAAAATGTTGAAAAAATCCACCCATTGGGCAAAACAACATAGCATATTCGCATTAGCAATTGTGAAATATTTACAGTAAATACATAGTTAAAATCTTTATTAAATATGAATATTGCATAAATATCTTTTATCATGTTTTCATCTACTTAATGGCAAAGGGCTATAATGCACTTATATATGTTTATATATGTTTACATATATATAAATGTTTTTATATGTGTGTATATATATATATATATATATGACTGTTAATACATATATATATATATATAAATACATGAATACACATATATAAACACACACACCACACAGACATATATATACACACACACATACATACATACCAGCAGGATTGAATTCCAGTTATGATGTCATGAACCATTGGAAGTAACTCTGGAGGTCCAAGCTTTTTTAGTGGAGAAGATTATGACTGTGTAATTTAGTAATTAAGTATATTTGTATATATTACCCCATGATGTCTTCACTCTAGGGTAGTATCATTCTTAATCATTATATCCATTGCTTACTCTATTTCAGAGATTTCATGTACCAGGACATTATACTAGGTACAGGCTATCACCGTATGTGTATATATTTACATGCATTTGCCACACTTAAAACTCAGTTTGGGTATATATTGCAATATGGGAATTAAGATCTATTTATAATAATTATATACTTACTGCAGTAGTGCCCTATGCATCTATGTATTTAGGTGTGCATCATTTGCCTTTATAGCATGGTTGTTATGATTGCATTAACTGCAGTGATTATATTGTAATAAGTATATGGATCGCTTCTATCTTATCCCATTTATACATACCTTTGTATATTTGTATATATATCTTGATACATTGTGTAAATTTCGTATATCCACTTTGAGAATTTAGGTCTTACGTATGTTTATCTCTTTTTACATACAGTAATAAAGTGTGTTTATGCTTGCCAATAGGAAACTTATGTTAGCACTTTTCTATACATTTTGTATATTTTGTTTATCGCATTTGAGATTGTGGGTCTTTAATATGTTTATCTCTTGTTACATACAGTAATGAAGTATGTTTATGCCTGCCAACAGGGATCTTATTTTAGCACTTCTTTCTCTTTTTATTCTCTTCTCGACATGTTAATCCTGACAACACAGAAGTTAATGTATTCAGATGTATAAATATAGTTTCAGGTGGTGAATAATGACAGCGAGATTAATATGTTGTTATGATAGGTTCTCCTTCATTAGGACAGTATCTTTTTTAACCAATTATATTTGTGTATATGCTTTTTAAATCACTGTGTGGGTAAGCACTATAGGCTATGACTACGGCTTCTCAGCCGAAAAACGTAGGCACGTTTGTGCTACGTCCGTGAATGTTTGTGTGAACCTTGGGTTGCTGTACCCCATTTTTATCCTGTGTGGAATGTAATACATTTTGCTTTTTTAACGTGACGGAAAACACGTCTTCTTCATTTCTTGTTTTCAATGTTAAAGCCATTTGCCTGCCTGCCCGAGATCTCATATCTCTGAGCCATTATAACTTTTTTGCGCAATATTTTTTTAACATAATTTTTATTAGACAGTGTTAATATGAGTGTAAGTGTACTTTGTTATGTATTTTGAAGTGTTTTGTGCAACTTTTTTGTTTCTGAAAACAGTTAACCACAGCTCTAAGATCGCTAGCGCAATTGCAAGTTTGCTTAACCTGTAATAGCGCAATGAAAATGGCTTGCAAAAACACGATTATTCTAGCGCAAAGCTGTTTGCGCCTCACTTGTAATCTAGCCCTATATATTTTCATGGACACATTCTCTTATAGTTGTATTTAGAAACTAACAATATTCCAGGTAGTTCTGCTATGTATTTATTGCAAGCGACTGAGCCAGTGAAGCAGTTACGTGAAAAGTGACATGATGACACCTCTCTCCAGGAATTTTGTATTCAAGGCATATCTTACCGTCTCTGGAGAGATGACTAACAGATTGATCCCACTGCCTGTCAGATCTCACTTACTTGGAAAGCAGTTTCATTTACTAGGAGGGAGTCTTAGTCACTGGAAGAAAATCTCATTCATTCTCAGCATCAATGGCTCTCAGATGAGCTAAACACATTACAGCAAATTTTGATCAAAACTCCTCATTCTCTCTGTGTTTTCTGAAAGTGCCATGAATATATTTTAAGATAGAGTATGCTATTTTAAACAACTTTCCAGTTTACTTGTATGATCAAATGTGCTTCATTATCATGGTATCTTTTGTTGAAGGAGCAGCTATGCACTACTGGGAGCTAGCTAAACACGTCTGATGAAACAATGAAAAGAGGCAATTTTATGCAGCCACCAATCAGCTGCTAGCTCACAGTAATGCATCGCCGCTCCTGAGCCTACTTAGGTATGCTCTTCAGCTAAGGAAACCAAGAGAATTAAGAAAATTAGATAACTTTATACAATTTACTTGCTGTTTAAAATCAAATGCTCTGTCTGAATCATGAAAAAAAAATTGTGTTTCATGTCCCTTTAAAGTGACAGTAAACATTAGGAATAACGTTACATAATTCTGCACTTTTTTTTTTTTTGGTAATGCCTAATTTGTCACCTAAAACTATTTTTACCAGGTACTTCAGTTGGTCACACTAATCTCTACTCTCCTCCTCTCAATGACACCAGCATATGTCTACTCACTGTGTGCAATTCACACAACGCACCATAACTTCCCCGCATGGTGCTCTTGTTTTCAGACACATAGAAGGCAACAGGGATGTTATTTAGACATGCAGGATAGGAGGGTGTGTAATATAACCGCTCAGCCACAACTCTCCTTTCACAGTACTGCACTGGAACATGTAGCGTCCTGGTACATAGTAGTAACCGGCAGAATGTCAGGGACAGAACTTACAGGCACTTCCAATTTTTTGTCAACTATCCAACAGGGGTTTTGTTTTACTCATCGATGTGCCATGCACAGGGCCATAATAATAATAAAAAAATGCATGCTCTAATTCGTTAATACACTTTAGTGAGTTTGTGCCCACAAGGGGAGCCTATATATCTGAACAGACACATTTTAATATTAGTTTTCTTTTATTAAAGTGATGGTAAATCCTAGTGTTTCAAAAACACTAGAATTTACGAGCACTAAAAATAAAGGTGACTTTCATTCACAAGTGTAAAAGTCACCTTTATTTCGCTGCAGCTTCACTGCTAACCTAAGATCCTCCGACTGCCCTCGGCACAGCTCAGTTTTTTCAATGAGGTGACGTTTCCACCAATTAGCCAAAAAAATATACTGCGCAATGCAGAATGGCTAAAACGGCTATTGGCTAAGAGGTGGAAACGATACCTCATTGAAAAAAATTGAGCTGTGCCAAGGGCAGCCGGAAGATCTTAGGTTAGCAGTGAACCTGCAGCAAAATAAAGGTGACTTTTATGAGTCACCTTTATTTTTAGTGCTGGTAAATCCAAGTGCTTTTGAAATGCTAGGATTTTCCATCAGTTTAAAGTGAAGGTCAATTTTCGTCTACTTCCCTACTGAGTTTAATTAAATATCTTATAAGCATCCTAGTTGCTAACTTTTTTTTATTTATTTGCATATTCCTTTCTATAAAAAATTAAATATAAAAATCCTACCTGTTTTCATTGGGACTCCTCCCCTCCAACACTTCCTTATTCTGAGTTAGTGACGTAACGAGCGCTCACACACGCTCTCTACGTCCGTCTAAAGCGCGTGCACAACATATGGAAACGAACTGCGCATGCGTATGTGCACCCGAATCGCGCATGCGTTATTTTTTGCGGTCGCGTAAGTAAAAAATAGTATTCAATGAATGAATACATACATTCATTGAGAACTATATGATCGTGGGCAATGTTAGCATTTTTTGTCTATTATGGAACCGCTTGAGATTCTCTGATTTTTACATTATTTTGCATTAATTATTAAATTCTTTGCTTGACAAAGTTTGTGCTGGCAAGATTCAATATCGTCACACACGATTAGATCATAATTATTGACAGCTTCTTGTTACTTACTTGTACGCAATCGTTATTGTTGTAGTTATGTATCGATTGTGGAAACAGAAAGCTGAATACGCATGTGTGTCTCATGAACGAGCCTCAGAGACATGACGCTCCTCATGAAGTTACACATGTGCAATTCTTAGAAGTGACATTTTGAAAAAGGGGCTGAACGCCCCGGTGGGGAAACAGAGATTGGAGCATTAGATCTTACATATCTGCCAATCAAGTTATCTAAGATGGCGGGCGGACGAGTACGGTATAACGGGGAACAAAAACAAGGTAAAAAAAAACAGTGACAAAAAAGAAAGTGTGGTCAAATTGATGAATGAAAGTCAGGTTCATTTCAAATAAAATGCTGAACGGCGTGAACGAGTAACACGGACTTGACCTTCACTTTAAATTACATTTGATTTAATTACAGTTTATTAGGACATGGACTGGTCATCTTGTGATAACACTTATTTGATTACGGGTGCTGTTTTTTTAATGCTCTTTTTTTGTTTTTTTCCCCATTCAATTAGAGAAATTATGAATTCTTCTGAGACACAAAGGTTATGAACTAATTAATAAAAAACATTCTACACTACACATTATTAGATACCAAGAATGTATTTTCTAGAAAAGGCAGATTTTTAGATGTATAACATATAAGCTGCTCTATACATAACTTACATAAATAAATATAAAAATTGTAGTTTTAACCTTCTAAGTTATTAGTACAGTATAATTAAATCAATTAAATATAAATTATAATAAGCATGAATGCACTATATTATTATTTTATTGAGCATTTCATAATTAGTTGTAATTATAAAGTAGTTTACCATGAAAAGGGTATTTTGGATATCAGTACCATAAACAAAATGAGTCAGATTTTGGAAAATATTTTTTTAAAATAGTAGCTTCACCACCGTTGTTTTGTTGCTGGCTTTAGAATAAAATAAGTTTTTATTGCAATGGTAGTGGTGGTTCTGCTACTATTTTGAATAATATTTGGGATTTGATTTTGTGTTATGATGCAGAACCGTCACTAGCGCGCACACCCTATACATTGATCACAGGTGCTGAAAGTATGGTTGCCAAGTGTCCAGTATTCATCCGGATAGTCTGGTATTTTAGCAGGCTGTCCAGATCTTCATAAAAGATTAAATGTCCATGTTTTTTTTAAAAGTGAAGATGAACTTGAGCGTACTCGCTCAAGTCATAGGATATAATTTAAAAAATTAGTGAGACTTTCACTCATGAAATCGCTAATTTATCCTTATCTTTTTAGATTTTTACATTTTAATGCCGGAACAATAAGCGCTGTTCCTCCGCCTGCCATAGTCCTCAGTTGATTGATAGATTACTCATCTGCAATCCACTAATCATTGTTTCCTGTTTGTGCAAAGGGGCTGAACACCACAGGGGCGGGGAGAACAACGATTAGTGGATTGCAGATGAGTAATCTGTAAATCAATTGAGGACTATGGCGGGCGGAGGAACGGCGCTTATCGTTCCGGCATTAAAATGTAAAACTCTAAGAAGATAAGGATAAATTAGCGATTTCATGAATGAAACTCATTTTTTAAATTATATCCTATGCCTCATCAAATTACAGATATGGAGCAGAAAGAAGTGAGTGGCAGACAAAGGGGTCAAATCACCTGTATGTATATTTGTTACTCAGCCAAAGAGGTACAATTATTTATTTTTATGTTACTGGCAGCCAAGAAGTAAAATGACTGCTCAGTTTTAAAAAACTAGTCTTGGTGGTATCAAGAGTGGGGGTTAAGGTCGAGCTTTTAGGGGGCATTGTGTGACCATTCCTACAATCTGCCATGTCACCAACAGATTGTCCTGAATATATGTGAAGGGCAGCCGTCAACCCAGCTGGAAGTAAGATAGTGACGTTAAAATAGGTGGGAAAAAATGGCATAAAATATAAAAATAAATTAACGGACATATCAACGTTCAATGAAGCACTGAATTATAATTAAAATGATAATGAAAACAATGCTAGCAGAACGTAACACAGCAAAGATAATGCAGACGTCCAGCGAGAAGCACGGTGTAAACAAAAAAAAAACTTCCGCCATCCAGCAAACTGACGGATGTGCCTCACTTCCCAACCAACATCCAGGATATTGCCTTTTAAAGGCCGCGCTGCCATGGTTACCGTAGACGCTTTATCAGAAAATATCACGTGGAAGTTGATCCAAAATCAAGGTCTAGGCTGCAGATTCCCGCTGCTGCATTGGACGGTACAAAACAGAGCGTCTGAGGTATATGCAGCTTGTTTGCACAAAATGTTTAGTATTTTAAATGTGCACTCGCGCATTATTAAATTAATTGCCTGTCTACATTTATATCTGCTTGCATTTCTCTTGGAGTGTCCTTTTTTGTACCTTTCGGTATGTACCTGCATATATTTCTTAATAAGTACCTCTTGATATGTACTTGTATTTTGTTAAAATTCAAAGATTGCTGCAGTGGCATATATAGTGTTATTTGGATATACCCATTTTACATGTTGTTTTTGTAGAATAAGCCGTTCATTCTTAGAACAGAATAGCATCAAAGCCTGTCATTTTACAGATTAGTTACTGCTACTGTTAGCCTGAATGTGTTTATACCATCCTTTCCACAGAAGGCAGCAATGCACTATTGGGAAGGGAACTAGGTCCTGATTGGTGGCTGCACATAAATGCCTCTTGTGATTATCTCACCTAATGTACTCAGCTAGCTCCCAGTAGAACATTGTTGCTCCTTCAACAAAGGATATATATAGAGTGTAACAAATGTGATAATAGAAGTAAATTGGAAAGTTGTTTAATGCTCTATCTGAATTATAAAAGGAAAAAAGTTGGGTTTCATGTCCATTTAAGTATATTGCAAAGTTGTTTTACTATCCTTTACTTATCCTAAGCGTAAAAGATAATATATCATATTTGTCTCATATACGTTTCTTGCAGGTGAGCTTGGCCTTTCCTTTCATGGAGAAGGAAAGTATGGAGAGTACCGATTAAGAGTTAGCTAATACGGCAGCAGTGAACCCTTTTCTGCTAGTAACAGAGAACAGTAATTAAAGTGATGGTAAATCCTAGCGTTTAGGAAACGCTAGGATTTACAATCGTAACAAATAAAGGGGACTTTCATTCATGAAGTATAAAATACTTCATTCTGAAAGACCCTTTATTTGTTATCAGCGTTTGCTGCGCTGAGCTGCTAAAGGCAGCCCACGGCAGAACGCAATTTGGCTGAGAGGTGACGTTTCCACCTCTTAGCTAATAGCCGTGCGGGAAATACAGCTTGGCGCCAGGTTTGTGCCAGAAATATGAAGAGCAGTAGTTTACCGATGACACCATATATAAGACACCATATATAAGAGTAGGGATTATGTTGTTCCTCACTGTAACATAGAGAGCATTTTTGAATCATTGTATTACCAACATGCAAATAAGTAAAACAAAGCAGTCATTTACTTAAAGGGATATGAAACACAACATTTTTCTTTCATGTTTTAGGTAGAACATACAATTTTAAACAACTTTCCTGTTTACTTCTATTATCAACTTTGCTTCATTCTCTTGTTATCATTTGTTTAAAGAGCAGCAATGCACTACAGTTTTCTAACTGAGCATATGGGTGAGCCAATAGCAATAGCCATATATATGCAGCCACCAACCAGCAGCTAGCACCCAGGTACTTTGTTGCTCCTGAGCTTACCAAGGTAAAACCTCCAACAAAGGATAGAAAGAGAAGGAAAATAAATAAATAATAGAAGTAAATTGGAAAGTTGTTTAAAATTGTATGTTCTATCTGAATCATGAATGTCTAATTATGACTTTGTCCCTTTGATACAATTGTCATTGTGAATTGGCTACCAGATAGTCAGTAGTACAACAACATATTTTCTAAATATTTTGTTTAGAATATCAGAGGTTTTACATAAACTCGGATAGAATTTATAAAAAATATTTTTGAGGATTGCTTTATGCAATGTTCCCAAGGGGATACAGCATTTTGGAAAACGCTCTTGAAAACAGACCCTTTTCTGTATTCCCTCCCACCATTTCTAAGTTTGAATAAACAAAGAGCTTGCAGGGTAATTTTCTTCTTCCCTAAACTGGGCATTGTTTAAACCCTGCCCATAAATACACAGCCATGCCCATGGACAGTCCCTCCCACCCACTGACCCTGCCTGGCCTACCCAGCTTCTCCCAATTCAGAAATAAAGGGATACTAAAGTAAAAATTAAAATGTTCATGATTCAGATAGAGCAAGCAATTTTAGGAGACTTTCTAATTTTCGTCTATTATCAAAGTGTGAACAGTCTTTTTAAATGCACGCTTTCTGAGGCACCTGCAACATGTATAAGAGTTCCCAGTGTATATGAGTCTGTGATTAGCTGATGGTTGTCACATGATACAGGGGGCTAGAAATTGAATTACATTTTTAAATTTGTCAGTAAAAATCTACTACTAGTTTTTTGAAGTTGTTTTGCATTCAATTTTTATTATGCACTCGATTATGCAATTCTACTCTATTTGATGGTCCTAAGAAAGTAAAAGCTGGGTGGTATTTAAACAGCCTGGAAAAGGATGTCTCTCTGCTTGTTGTAAGCATTGCCTTAAAACTGTGAAAACCATAGTCAAACCTAGCAGATCCTGCCCAAAGTTTGCGCAAATCATTCCACAGCTTTGTTCAAACCCTGTTTCTTGTTACTGACCCTCCTAACTGCAAAGCTATGCATTTCTGCTTCTGTCCCAATTTTCAAGGGTTTTAGAATAATGTGAAATTTATAGCTGTAATGTATGTACTTAGAGGTACAATAACGTGTTCCCTTAGGTGGAAGGAAGGGAATGATTGGAAGGACTGGAGCAGTAATGGAGCACTGATAGTGAAAAAAGGATAAAATATCTAGTATGCTACCCAGCTGCTATAAATGTAATAGCCCTCCTCCCAGGTTTGCATCTGTAGTTCTAGGCCTTGTCAGGGTAAGCCTTAGTGTATATGATTTTACTGTTTCATTTGTTGAATTTTGTTTTACAAGTGACACCATGGCTTCCCCGCATAACTAATGCTAAATGAGCCACACATGACTTGATGCTTTTTCAGTGGTTTTAAAGGAATAGTTTAGTCAAAATTAAACTTTCATGATTCAGACAGAGCATGCAATTTTAAGCAACTTTCGAATTTACTCCTATTATCAATTTTTCTTCCTTCTCTTGGTATCTTTATTTGAAAAAGGGATGTAAGCATAGGAGCCGGTCTATTTTTGGTTCAGTAGCTGGGTAGCGCTTTCTGATTGGTGCCTAAATGTAGCTACCAATCAGCAAGCGTTACCCAGGTGCTGTACCAAAAATGGTCCTGGCTCAGAAGCTTACATTCAATAAATATGATAATAGGAGTAAATTAGAAAGTTGCTTAAAATTGCATGCTTTATCTGAGTTATGAAAGTTTAATTTTGACTAGACTATTCCTTTAACCTAAAAATGTTATCTTCAAAGTAAAACAGAGTTTTATGAACAAATACATAATTTACTGCAGTTTGAGTTGTGAATGAAAGCCGTATTGTAGATTACACGTGCTTTGAACTACTAGTTGTTTTATTAGTTTTAAAAATATTTAGTTAGAACTAAGAAAAAAGTTTTTTGATTGCCATATGAGAATATAACATAAATATTATCTAAAATGTGTTTTTTATAAGCCTTAGAATATTTACTAAATAATATAAGTAAAGTAATAATAATCATCGCTCTTTTTAGTTATTAACTAAGTATATTGTTGCAGTGTTCATGCTTTCTATAGTAATGTAAAAAATGACTATTGCTTGAACCACAAATTAAAGGGACACTGATCCCAAATTGTTTCTTTTGTGATTCAGATAGAGCATGACATTTTAAGCAACTTTCTAATATACTCTTATTATCAAATTTTCCTCTTTCTCTTGGTATCTTAATTTGAAATGCAAGAATGTAAGTTTAGATGCCGGCCCATTATTGGTGAACAACCTGGGTTCACCAAATTGGAATGGATACATTCATCCATCAATAAAAAAGTGCTGTCCAGAGTTCTGAATTAAAAAAAAGCTTAGATGCCTTCTGTTTCAAATAAAGATAGCAAGAGAACGAAGAAACATTGATAATAGGAGTAAATTAGAAAGTTGCTTAAAATTGCATGCTCTATCTGAATCACAAAAGAAAAAAATTGGGTTCAGTGTTCCTTTAATAATCAAGATCCACACATTGGTGAATTATCAGGGACATTCATTCATATCTATAATTTCCCTTTTTCACAAATGATAACCCTGCAGTTAAGTAGGTGTTATTAATTGATCTGTATATATTTTGTTGCAGCTGTTTCTTGATGCCCTTAATTTCATTGTTAAAGGGTTAGAAATCTTTGCCAAATATTACCAAAATAAAATACATTATTATAATTTATAAATATATATGCAATAAAATCAACTTTCTTCTTTCCAGAAACAAAGCTTTTAAATATCTTTAATTTAACACAAAATCTACCCATAAAATAGGCAGAGTTTATGCCACATGAATTGATCATCCTCATCCAATATGCAAGGGTTTTTGTCCATTACATTTAAATATTAATAGGACGTTCTTTATTGAAACCTCACATGTGCACTAATTGTGTAAGGGAAAACTCCTCAGCGGCCATGTTTGAAATTCTGCTCAATCCCATGTGCAGACTAAATGAGAATGTCAGTAGTGTCCACATACTACAGTGGCTTATACTTTACTTTGCTCAAGGTAAGTATAATAAGTACCCCTAGGTAAATAACCAATTTGATTTGATCTTAGTAAAAGGAAGTTAACCCCTAGACTAACAAACATTTTTTTAACCCCTAGAAAAACTAGCATGTTGTTTTTTTTTTTTTTTACTTATGATAAGGCAGGCAACCCATATAGTGACTAAACAGAAATTATTTTTAACCCCTAGACTAACGAGCAAGTTGTTTTGTTCTTACAATTGATTAATCTCAGGAGCTGCAAAGATTAAACGCAACAGCAACTTTGGATGCAACTAAAGTGAATTATTAACATCCAGAGTTGCTGTTGCTTTTAATCTTTGCAGTTCCAGCGATCATCAATCCGTTATAAGAACAAAACAACTTGCTCGTTAGTCTAGGGGTTAAAAATAATTGCTGGTTATTCACTATTAGGGTTGCCACCTCAGCCATGTTTTCCTGGACACTTATGAGTTACACATGCTGCAGGGTGTGCAGGGAAGTACATGAATAGTGCTGTCAAGAATTACTATTCATGTGCTGTGCAGGGGTGCAATTCATGTTCCCCTCTGCATACCCTGCAGCATGTGTAACTCATTCACTATTCACTATACGGTTGTCTGACTTATCATAACAAACAAACAAACAACATGCTTGTTTTTATAGGGGTTAAAAAAATTATCGTTATTCTAGGGGTTAACATCCTTTTACTAAGATGAAATCAACTTGCTCATTAGCAGTGAAACAGATAACTATGTTTCTGCTCTGTGAATCTTCAGCGCTCTGGTGCGCCACTCCCACCCCATATCAACGTCACTATTATGAAGTCTACCCCGCTTCCTGTGCCAGCATAGTGACGCTAGGAATGTGGGGCCAAGATACACAAGCGTTTCTATTAAAATAATTATATCCGCATGCAAGCCGCTATGATGTTTCTACCTAGGACGAACATCATTATAGGGTCCACATAATGAGATAAAAATGGGTTTGGCAAAATACTTTTTTTTATGTGGAATAACTAGAAAACGGATGAAAACATTTAACAGGTACTTATTTGAAATATTTTATATACATAATGAAGTTTGAAAAAAAGATTTTAAACATTTTTGGGTTTACTATCCCTTTAAGTTGAATGGTGGTTAGTTGTACTTATGTTTTCTTGTAGTAAAAAAAATGTGATGATGTTGCAGAGGAGAACATATTGCACCATGCTGTGACTTACTCAAACTGACTTGTTTTGTTTATTATTTTGCAAAATGGCAGGAAGTAGATATGGTTTTGATTAACTAAAAATCTGCTTTGACCTCCTTTTCCTATGATTCACGGATTGTTATTGTATTTAGTTAGGTGACTGTAGACCTTCTAAAAAGATTTTCTGTTACTTTTGAATAACTAGCCAAACATACTATTTATTGTACTTACTTTATCCATAAATCTATTTATTCATAAACCTTTCAGGCATAGACTTGTTATCAGTAGCTGCAGTCTTGCAGTACATTGTATGTTAGTAGCACTCTATTGCTAACCTACATTTTACAGAGAGCATATTTCAGTTATAAAATGATGGTATTAACAACAACAATTATGGTATTAACAATAAATATACATTATATACACATCACATCAAATCACCCACATTGCATACAGAATCTAAATGCATGAAAATATAAAATAAAAAGTACAAAGTCTAAATGTAATAAAACATAATCCGATGTCTAAAGTAATATAAAATACAAAGCACGCAAGTGTAAATGCAGTAGGACTCTCATGCCATTCAGTAATATACTGCATTGGGCTTGTCTCATCCAAAGAAATAGCAATGCACATGGATGAGCGAATCACACGAGGCATCTATGTAAAGCCACCAATCAGCAGCTAATGAGCCTATTTAGATATGTTTTTCAACAAAGGATATGAAGCAAAATAGATAATAGAAGTAAATTGGAAAGTTGTTTACAATTTTATGTTCTTTCTAAATCATGAAAGAAACAATTTGGGTTTAATGTCCCTTTAAGGCTCATTTTAATATAATTTAATCTCAGAGGAAAGCTTACATAGTTGCCAAAATTTGAAAGAAAATGTCCAGGGACACTTTACAGCAGTGCCATACCCATTTATGGTTTCCATAGCCCCACCCAGTCAGATCCACCCCAAAACAACCACATAAAATACTGGTAGTATAATTTAGCTGTACTAATTGCTTAATGCAAGTGAAATCATAAAGCTTTTCTCCCTTACCCCCTCTCGAATACATCATTGGATTTGGAAGATAAACTAAAGCACAGCACCAAAATAAGAAAGCAAAAGTTACCCATGCCCGAAATCTAGTATTGTGTACTTACAGTTGGTTAATTAACTTCTGTAGCACATTACATAGTTATTTATGCTTTGATGATCCAAGGGATTTAATATTATATAATAAACTTTCAGATTTTTAAACACTTTTTAATACAATTTTAAGATCAAAATAATATTTTGTATTAAAAAATAACTACCCATGACATTAACACATTGAGAGGGGCTTTAGCAGGTTTAGATTCATTTTAAAATTCAATTCACCTACCGAATAACATAATCCTTTTTTTTTTTTTTTTTTTTTTTTAAGGTCTTAAAGAAAAAATAGAACAGTAAAATGCATATCTCAATTCACCTACGTTCCAGTTAACTTATATATGTTAGATAAGTAGACAAGTAAACTTGAAAATGAGAGGTTGTTTTATAGTCGTTCTATCAGCGCGTCCATTCACTCACTCACCCAAGTGTGAAGTTGTGCAAATCATCTCTGCGGATGCGCAGAGGCATTAGAGGGCACTAGGGGTGGTGAGCATGCTCACAATTTACGTAATCGCACGCCATATATGTTTGAAAGGAATGTGGGGAATGTGATTATTTAATCACCAACATGTGCTGATTACAGGTAGCAAATATCAACAAGTGCTGATTTCCTGTAACTGCTAGTGGGGGAGTTACTAAGTCAGCATTGTTAATCAGACGACTGCACTGTAATTCCCTCATGTCCACTATCTTTTTTTGCCTCTGCCTGGTTGTAAAAGCTTCTCTGAGATCCCCTTTCTTCAAAAGTAGCAGAAATGCAAAGCTTTGCTGTTGGGTTTTGGTAATTAAAAGGCTGCTTATTGTAGCTGCGCACCACACTTTAAAGTTAATTAGCTAGCTGGCAAGGGTGCTATTAATAGATTGTAGGTATTACGCTCCCACTTCCCTGATCCCTACCACTGGTCACCGCCATCTTAGATACTGGCAGCTGTTTGCCAGTACTTAGTGTACATTAATGTATTTTATTAATGTGTTTTTTGCAGTGAAGCAATCCCTCTTCACCTTCCCCCCAACATTCTGCAAACAATTGTGTGTAGGACCCCCTCCCCCCTTTCATTAACCCCTTTGCCACAGTGTAGGGACCCATCCCTCCGTCTCTTCTAATATTTTTTTCTGTAGCATAGGGAACCCTCCCCTTTCTTCACCTTCTGCCTTCCTCTAGCGATGGGCCACCCACCCACAGCACATACACCCACAGCACATACAGACAGTGATACTGTCTGTGTCTCTGTATGTCTGATCTGGCTTCATATAGTAAGGGAGCACAATCAGCACTCCCTTACTATATGAAGGCAGATGGACGTAAACACGTTCTCTCAAACGCAATAGAATTTAATGTGCATCGGGTTAGTACTACTGAAGACCTTGTGTAAAGCCTAAGAGGCCGAATTATCAAGCCGTCAACTATGCTGCATTCAACTACGCTTGCCTAACATTGCAGCCGCAGACCTGAATACGCTCTCCTTATAAAAAAAGCCGCGCACCAAGTACGGGGCGATGAGCAGCGGACTGTTGTTAACTAACAGTCATCGATCTCGCTGCTATTCTGCTTTTTCCCAACTTTATTTATATCCTGTCACTTCACATAGGGGAAAAAGTTCTTTGCATTTTGAAATATATATATATATATATATATATATATATATATATATATATATATATATATATATATACTGTATATATATATATATATATATATATATATATATATTACAGGTGGCCCTCGTTTTACAACGGTTCAATTTACACCGTTTCAGAATAACAACCTTTTTTCCCAGTCATGTGACTGCTATTGAAAAGCATTGAGAAGCAGTGCATTTATTAAAATATCCAGTAGGCGGAGCTGTCCGCTTGTGTTGCAGCAAAGCTAAGCAAGCTGAAATTAATCAGTTTAACCAGACCTGAGCTATGAAGCAGATTTCAAAGGAACAATATCATCCTGTCAATAAATCAGTCCAGATTGGAATGCGTAGAAAGAACTGTTTGCAGAAAAATGCAAGTGAAGTCTGTGTTGTGTGATTATTTTATTAGGTTTATAATGTTGTTTAGCAATTTTTTTTGTTCATTTAACTTAGTTTAATTATATATTCTGTGTTGTGTGATTAGCTGTTTAGCATTTAAAGTCTTCATGTCAAAGCTTTAAAAATAATGTATTAGGTGTTACTTATGACAATTTTGAGAGGGGCCTGGAACCTATCTCGCTCACTTCCCATTGACTTATATTATAAACTGGGTTTCAATTTACAATGGTTTCCATTTACAACCATTCCTTCTGGAACCTAACCCTGGCGTAAACTGAGGGCTACCTGTGTATGTATATATATATATATATATATATATATATATATATATATATATATATATATATATATATATATATATATATATACCTGTTTATGTATGTATGTACTGATGAGACTCCTTAGATAATCTCATCAGATAAGAGAGTTTAAGATCATCAGGCCCTAAGTGTTTTTTAATTTAAAGGGATACTGAACCCAAATTTTTTCTTTCATGATTCAGATAGAACATACAATTTTAAGCAACTTTCTAATTTACTCCTAGATTAGAGGGGGGGGGGGGGGGGGGGAAGAGGAGACATTTAAAGAAGTAGAATAGAATGGAATTGGAAAACTTTGTCTATTGAGGCGTGACTAATGAGACGTGACAATGTGATGCCAATTGTTAAGTGATCACATGAACTTACATCAGTGCTGAGACACTAGCACAAGGCTAAATAAAGTAGATCATCCAAAAAAAAAGCATTTGAAGGGATAGTAAACCCACATTTTTATTTCATGATTCAGATAGAGCATGCAACTTTCTAATTTACTCCTATTATCAATTTTTCTATGTTCTCTTGCTATCTTTATGTAAAAATCAAGAATGGAAAGATTAGAAGCCAGCCCATTTTTGGTTTAGCACCTGGGTTGCGCTTGATGATTGGTGTCTAAATGTAGGCACCAAACAGCAAGCACTATCCAGGGTGCTAAACCAAAAATGGGCCAGCTCCTTAGCTTAGATTCCTGCTTTTTCAAATAAAGATAGCAAGAGAATGAAAAAAAATAATAATAGGAGTAAATTAAAAAGTTGCTTAAAATTGCATGGTCTATCTGAATCATGAAAGAAAAAAATTGGGTTCAGTATCCCTTCAATGAATAAAATGTTATTTTCAACCATCTAACAGTTGTTTGTGCTATTGTTTCCTGTTACCTGTCTTTTCGTACATATATATGAAGATTTCAACCCCTCAACACATAGCTAGAGCAAATGAAAGGAACATAATTTTTTTTTTTTTAGAATTTTTATTGAAAAACATAGAGGGTTACAAAAATAGTTTGGTGGTAACAGAAATTATTGAAATATGTGTTAATTATTGCTCAAATAGATCTTCCACATGTTCTGTAATGTTATATCTATAATATTATATACCTTTCATCTCAGTTCTCAGTGTTTTTTTTATTTTTTTAAATATTTATTTATTTGATGCTGCCATGAAAAGAATCTTACAATTTATACATGTTACAAAGAAAAAACACCAGACCGGATGAAAACATAATATGTCTTTGACAATCTAAGACAAAATTGGTGGAAGCAATATTCGACCTGCAAACATGACATAATATAAATACATCACTTATCTACATTATCCATTTTGCCATAAAAAAAATCATACCAAAAATTAAATCTTCTTTTAGCCTTGGCAGCACATTTTATACAGGAGAATAAAAAGAAAAAAAAAAAGAGGGAAAAAACGAGGAAAAGAGGAGAAAAAAAAATACGCTAAGCACTCCAACTCCTGCTCTCCACCCTATCCCGCTGGCGTTCCCCACACCACTGGGTTACTTATCGTAACCATTTCCTTACCATACTTCTCATAACTATTTAAATTTATCTACCTATAACTTGAAACCCACTCGGGTGGGAAATCACCTAACAGTACCAGATCATAAAAACATTCAGAACTTAAGAATGGGTATAGTATAATCTTTTGTATATCTTCCGAAAATATCTTGATTATTGGTAACCATCCCAATAAGAACTTTTTAATTCCTCGTTCATTTGCCTCTCTGAGATGGAAAGATTCAAAAATTATCTGCATCTGAATCGTTTTAATGAATACTGAAAAACCTGGCATCTTTTTAGACTTCCAATTTTTTAAAATTAAATGTCTAACCAGTAATATAATGGTATTTGAAATCTTATTTTGTAAAACTGCTCCTTGACTGGAGCGATCTGTTAGAAATATGTCTTCTACATCGAAATGGATATTAGATCGATACAGTCTATTTATCCAAAAGACAACCCTCTTCCAGAATTGTCCAATCCTGGGGCACTGCCAGAACATGTGTAAGATATCTGCACTTCTGAAAGCACATCTTGGACAAAGGAAGTCCTGACCGGTATACATTTTAGCCATTTTCACTGGCGTACAATAAAAATTATTGATAAGTTTCATTTGACTTTCTTTCCAACTTATTGGAATGCAACATTTATTTAATGATTTGCAGCTGTCTCTTAATGTGTCATGATCTATATCTGGTATTAAAGATCTCCATTTTACACTCAGTTTAACCAAAAAGGAATCACTTTGTTTAGCGAGCATAATACTATATAGTAGTGATATTCAGGGCGCTTTGACCCGGGCAATGACCATAATGGACCTAACTTCCGACCAAGCGACTGTCTCACTGCCATTCCATCTCTTAGATGTTATAAAATGATGCACTTGCAGATAAGCGTATAAGCTATTACTGGATAAGTCGAACTGAGATTTTAAATTGTCAAAAGATATAATTTGTCTCTCCTCTGTAAGAAATTGACCAACTAACTTATGATTTTTACTATACCACTCTCTATATATCCCCTGGTTATTTCCAGGAGAAAATTCAGGATTGCCTATTAAAGGTAGATATTCTGAGTATGAATAATCTATGCACATTAGCTTACAAAGCTTTTGCCATGCGAGAATAATATTTTGCATAGATATTAGACTCTTTGTTATTCGGGATTTCTTTAGATTGAATATGTAATAAGGCTTTGAGTGAGAAAGGGGCGACTAAGACATTCTCCATTTCTGGAGTTGAGAAACAGCTAGTTTCTATAAGCCAATCCAGCGCAATTTTGCTCAGAGCTGCAAGATTATAGAATCTTATATTAGGTAATGCTAGACCAGCAGCTTCACGTGGTTGCATCAGTTTTTCTATTGCGATATGCGGTTTCTTGTTATGCCAAATAAATTTGGAAAAGCTAGAGTTCAATTTCTGTATGTCTGTTTTGTTTAAGATTAATGGAAGATTTTGTAATAAAAAAAGAAGCCGGGGAAAGACTATTGTCTTGATAAGATTTACTCTGGCAGTCATTGATAACGGGAATACAGCCCAGAGTTTCAAATCAGAATAAATTTTCTGCAATAAAGGATAGAAGTTAAGGCCATACCATTTTGAGGGATTTCTGTGAAGAAAGATTCCAAGATATCTAAGAGACTCCACCTCTCTGAACTCTAAATTGGCGGGTGCATGACTTGTTTTTTGAATCCACATTAACTCACTTTTATTATAATTTACTTTATAACCAGAAAATGAACCAAAAAAATTCAGGCAATCTATCACTATGGGAATAGCCCTATGTGTATTGTATAAACATATTAGTATGTCATCCGCATATAAAAAGGTTTTATGGACCATCTTACCGATAGTAATCCCTTCTACGATGTCCCTTAATCTTATCGCCAGCGGTTCCAATGCTAAATTAAAAACTAGAGGGGATAACAGACAACCTTGCCTAGTACCCTTTTTCAGTTTGATCCCTGGAGTTAAATTATTATTAATCAGCAAGTATGATATTGGACACTGATAAATATTACGAATGAATCGCAAAAAGTGATTTTTAAACCCAAATTTTCCAAGAGCCTCAAATAGATACTCCCATTCAATAGAGTCAAATGCTTTGACCGCGTCTAGTGTTAAAAGAGCGCTGTCATGTTTAAATTGTCTACCCGTCTTTTGGCTTACGTTCCACATATAGTCTAATAAGGTTATCACTCTCCGTATATTTTTGGATGCATTTCTTGAGACCATAAACCCGTCTGATCTGGGTGTATAACTTCATCAAGACCCATCATTAATCTAGATGCTAAAATAGAGGACAATATTTTATAATCCGCATTAAGTACGGGAATTGGTCTGTATGAGGCTGGATCCTCCGCATCTTTACACTTTTTAAGAATTAGAGATATATTAGCAGCCGCAAAATATTCTGACGGTGGATTACTATTTATAAAATAACTATTATATAGTTTTTCTAATGTGGGTTTGATCTCTACTGCCAATATTTTGTAGTATTCTACAGGTAGACAATCTGGCCCAGCAGCTTTATTTAGCTTAGCTTTTTCAATTGCTTCACCTATCTCTTCCATAGATATGGGGGCATTAAGTTTCTCCAAAAAATCCTGTGAGACTCTGGGGATATCTATTTGTGACCAGAATTTTTCTCGATTTTGAGAATGATTACTACACTTTATATATAATTTTTGATAATCGAATAATACTTTACTAATATCTGTCCCTTCCGTGTATCTCTTATCATTATCCCTAATAGCTAAAATATAGTTCTTCTTTTTTCTGCCTTTGACTATTTTACCGAGAAGCTTAGCTGAATAGCCATAGTGTCCCTTAAAACGAAGATTTAATTTTAGATCTTCTTCCAAAGATTTCTGTTTAAGGAAAATGTCCAATTCCTGTTTAGCCCTGGAATAACTCTCCCAATGGACATTGGATGGAACCCCAAGAAATTTCTTGTAGCTATTTCTAACTTGATTAACCAATTGATTTTCTCTTAGATTATCTTTACGCTTCTTTATACACAGATAGGCCTTTATTTCTCCTCTTAAATATGCTTTAGAAGCTTCCCAGAAAATTTGATTTTTGGATAGTAAGAAATGTTAAGAGTACAATAATCTTTCCATTTCTGTTTTAACCATAAGGCAAATCTAATATTTTTATACAAATAACGCGGGAAAGCAATAGTGAAATTCCCTTTTACTTGATTCGTTAGAGACTGAAATGACAGTGAGACAATCGCATGTTCAGATATCGCTATGTCCTCTATCGTGGCCTTCATCTTTTGCAACGAAAGAGATTAGGCAATTAAAATAAAATCTATTCTTGAAAATGTCCTATACTTTTTAGATTCACACGTATAAGCACACTGATCTGGATTCTGGAGTCTCCATATATCGATAATTTTTAGCTGATAGCAAAATTTTCTCATGAATTTAGCTTGTTTATTATATACTGCTATATTCTTTTTTGAGAGTCTATCAAGCTCGAGACAAAATGAAAGATTAAAGTCACCACCTATCACCAAATTATCTGATACAAATGGTAACAATTTACTCTTTAACTTTACCCAGAAATTTTTAGAAAAGACATTTGGCGTATATATGTTACAAAAAACAAATTTTATCCCCTTTACTCGTATTTGTAATATAATATACCTGGTCTCAGGATTTAATTCCGTCTGTATTGTCTGATACGTTAGATTTTTGTTTAAAAGGATTGCAACCCCTAATCTCCTTCTACTACATGGTGTAGCAATTACTTCACCTATCCACCTAGATCTTAATTTGGATATCTCATTATCCCTTAAATAAGTTTCTTGTAGAAACGCTACACTGGGTTCCTGACGACCTAATGTCTTAATTATTAATTTGCGCTTCAATCATGAAAGAAAAAAATTGGGTTCAGTATCCCTTTAATGAATAAAATGTTATTTTCAACCATCTAACAGTTGTTTGTGCTATTGTTTCCTGTTAAATGTCTTTTTGGTACGTATATGTGAAGATTTAAACCCCTCAACACATAGCTAGAGCAAATGAAAGGAACATAATTTTTTTTTTTAGAATTTTTATTGAAAAACATAGAGGGTTACAAAAATAGTTTGGTGGTAACAGAAATTATTGAAATATGTGTTACTTATTGCTCAAATAGATCTTCCACATGTTCTGTAATGTTATATCTATAATATACCTTTCATCTCAGTTCTCAGTGGTTCAATACCATTTGTAGTTTAATTATTAGGCTAGCCCAGCTGTAAAGTTTGCTCTCCCATCTAGTGATTTATTATAAAACTGTCTAGTGCAGTTTCTTGTGTCATACACTGGTCACGTTTTGTAAATTTATGTTAGTAATAAAGTAACACAGGGTAGTTGATATTCCCAAGCTTACAAAAAGTTCACATAATAAATATATGTATTAGCCACACATATCTCATTGGCTAAACAAATGTATTGTCACCAAGTAAAAGAATACATTGCCATGTAGTCGCTATGGAGATTCACTTGCATGTCTATGACTCTAAAGTAAAGGTATCTCTGATTGCTTCCCACTACAGAGTCGTTAGTTAGTAATAATGTCTTAAATAGTGCATGTTGTTGATAAAAAAAAATAGTTCTAAAAATAACAATGTTAAAACCTAATTTCCCTTTTGCAAACAGTTACAAATTTAGAGCAACATTTCTATTTCTTAACATGTCACTATTTTTTGTTTTCATTGTATTGACTGACAAAAAGGAGCAATTACTTTAAAGGGATAGAGTACACCAATTGTCTTATATTTTCATGTAATATACACTATTATAAAGAAGAATATACACAGATACTGATCTAAAAATCCAGTATAAAACCTTTAAAAAAACTTACTTAGAAGCTCCCAGTTTAGCACTGTTAATGAGGTTAATCTGTGACACCCAGTGAAAGGGGCCGAGAAAGCTGGAAGAGCAGCCCCCCCCCTTTACCTGCAAATTAAAATACAGATTACAAACAAGAGCAACAGGGGTCTGTAGACTTGGGTCTACATCTGATACTGTGGCGCTTGGTTAGGATTCTGAAAATCAGCACAATGTTGTAAAAAAAGCAAAACTAAACATTGTTACAAAAACACTCCCAGATGGGCTATATAAATGAATCACCTACAAAACATTCATGAAAAGGAAAATCTAGTGTACAATGCCCCTTTAAAGATGTATTTCCCTTTCCTTATTTCTAGCAATCATTTCAAACCTTATACCTCACTTTACCAGAACCACCCCCCTCTGCTCCACAGGAATGTAAATTGTTTTAAACCTACCCTTTCCCACACAAACTCTTTGGGCTTTTGGGTTGTGGCCATCTTGATGGGACACCTGTGTATTTGCAATCAAGGATAAATGTTTGTTTCTTTTAATGCAGATTATAACTATAACCACTATAGAGGACTGGCAGCAACTCTTGACAATCTTCAGATATATAAAGACATGCTTATATTATAGTTTATTTAATGCTGGTTTCCAGGCTTTGCCCCATACATTGTGCCATTTGCCTTAGGGTTTTCAGTAAATACTGATCACCATTGACACAGCATTATCTTACCACACAGTATGTACTCACTACTTACCTCAGTCATTTGAAACCTTAATCTGGAAGAGACTCCCTACCTTATGGTCTAGGTAAGCCATGCAAGCATTGGAGGGAATAAGTAGAGAGCACTGAGCCTTGATTTGGGGATTTGCAGCAGAGTGACAGAAAAGTAAAAAGTGAGATTATCAGCACATTACTTCTTTCCTTCTAAGGAGCTGGGCCAAGGCACCTTCAGTGGAACCAGGGGACATTTTATAGGGTTCATAGATAACCCAGGTTTATTGTTCTCTGGTATATAGAAGTGTGAGGGGATTATACATCGATTTTGGCTAATTGCACTTTACCATAGTCATTTAGATTATAGAAGCCAGAACCATTTATCTAATTACTGATCAACATGAGCTATACTTCTTTGTCATTCTGTAGACTAGATCTCCATACACTGCTATAAGAATAATTGCCCTAATACACAGGGTTCCAAACAATCTTATTTGCAACTATAATTCCAAACTCATCTCCGGACACTCCGGACACTCCTCAAACCACCCTTTTTGATTTACCTGTAACCTACACTTGTCCTGCACTATAATTACCTCATTCATTTCCTGCCTGCAAGAATCCTCTCATGCTGCACCCACTGTATGGATCCTCCTCCTTACTTTGAAAGCCTATCTACCAAATAGTAAAATTTCAAGTGTTCTTTACCTTATTTAGTGAAGGCTATGACCTACCCTCCTAAATGTTCTCATTAATCTTTCCTACCAATAGACACTTATAGCTGCCTGTTATTGCAACTACTGTTCAAGCAAGCAACTGATAATAATAATATCAGTTGCAATACCCGAAGGCTACAAGATCTGCCACAAAGACCGCAGCAACCGACCTGGAGGAGGCATCGCCATCATCCACAAATGCACCATCCAAGTCGCAATCAGCTTCGATGAGCACTCACCAGACTTAGAACACCTACACTTCAAGATCCAGGTCAACCCCAACACCACCCTCCGCGGAACCCTCATCTACGGACCTCCCGGACCTCGTCCCGCCTTCTGCGACTCCATCACCGACCACATCGCAAACCATGCCCTCACCTCAATGGACTACATCCTCCTCGGTGACCTCAACTTCCATCTTGATAACCCCAACGATCACAACACCTCCACCCACCTGGAAAACCTCAGAACCATCAGACTGAAGCAACTTGTAAATTACCCAACCCACTCAGCCGGCCACACCCTCGACCCGATCTTCTCCTCAGGCAACCACATCTCAGTCAATAACATCACCAAACTCCTCTGGACTGACCACCACTGCATACACTTCTCCTTCAACAAACCCACCTCCTACAGTACCACCCTCCCCGCAGAAACTGGAACAACATCACCCAAGACCAACTACACTGCACCCTAAACGAATCCTCCCCACCTACTTCCACAGACTCCAATGCCTCCGCCCGCAACCTCCACCTCTGGATTACAGACTGCTCCAACATCCTCGCCCCCTCAAAAAACCGTCCAGCCGCCAAACCACCAACAAGGCCAGCTGGTTCCCCCCCGGCCCTTCAGGACTCCAAACGCCACTGCAGACGATTGGAAAGAGCCTGGAGATACAGCAAGACCCTTTTGGAGAAAGCTGCCTTTAAGGAAGCAGTCACCACCCACCACCACCTCATAAAAGCCGCCAAAAAAACAACCATCCAAGACAGAATCAACTCTAACGCATGCAACAGCAAGGAGTTGTTCTCAGTCATCAAGGAATTCTCTAAACCCAACAGCAACACCACCAACATTCCACCCTCCCAGGACCTCTGCAATACCCTCGCTGCCCACTTCCACCGCAAGATCCTCAACATCTATGACAGTTTCACACCTCATATCTCAACCTCCACCACCCACTCCCCTACACCCAACGACACCCCTCCCAAATTTGCCCCCCACACCACACACAGAATATCTGGTGCCCCCTCACCACAGAGGACACCCTCAGAATGATGAAATCCATCCACTCCGGCGCACCCTCGGACCCATGCCCTCATCACATATTCAACAAAGCAAGCAACACCATGGCCCCTGAACTCTGCCGCACCATCAACTGCTCCATCAAAACCGGCACCTTCCCAGATGTCTGGAAGCACGCAGAACTGAAACCCCTGCTGAAGAAACCCTCAGCAGACCCCACAGACCCGAATAACTACCGCCCCATCTCTCTACTCCCCTTCAGAGAAGTCCATCAACTCGCAACTTATTGACCACATTGAGGCCAACCACACCCTGGACCACTCCCAATCTGGCTTCAGAAGCAACCACAGCACCCAGACCGCACTCCTCGCCGCCACTGACAACATCCGCGCCATGCTCGACTGAGGAGAAACTTCCGCCCTGATCCTCCTAGACCTCTCAGCAGCCTTTGACACTGTCGACCACAACACCCTCCGCACCCGCCTACATGACGCCGGCATATGCAGCAAAGCCCTGGAATGGATCACCTCTTTCCTCACGGTCAGGACCCAGAAAGTCAGACTCCCTCCCTTCGCATCCAAACCCACACCAGTCAACTGTGGTGTAAAGCAAGGCTCTTTGCTGAGCCCCACCCTCTTCAACATCTACATGGCCCCTCTCACAGCCATCGTCCGACACCACAACCTCAACATCGTCTACTACGCCGACGACACCCAGTTAATCATCTCACCCGAGATCCCACCACCGCCAAAAAGAACGTCCACAAAGTCCTGACAGCAGTCGCCGCCTGGATGAATGACAACTGGCTCAAACTGAACACAGACAAAACCGAAGTCCTCCTCGGACCTAATAAATCCGCATGGGATGACTCCTGGTGGCCCACAGCCCTCGGTCACCCTCCAACCCCAACCGACCACGCACAAAATCTAGGCTTCATCCTGGACTCCTCACTCTCCATGAACCAACAAATCAATGCCATCACCTCAACATGCTTCCACATCCTCCACCTGCTACGAAAAATCTTCAAGTGGATCCCTACAGAAACCAGGAAAACAGTCACCCATGCCCTTGTCAGCAGCCGGTTGGACTATGGCAACGCACTCTACGCCGGCTCCACCATCAAACTCCAAAAGAGACTCCAACGTATCCAGAACGCCTCAGCCAGACTCATCCTCGACATCCCTCTGCAATGCCACATCACCGAACACGTAAGAAACCTTCATTGGCTCCCCATCAACAAGAAAATCACCTTCAAGCTCCTTACCCACGCGTTCAAGGCCCTACACAACATCGGACCCGAATACATAAACCACAGCGTAAATTTCTACACCCCCGCCAGACAACTATGATCGGTCGACCAAGTACTCGCAGTCATCCCCCCGCATCAGCAAATCCACAGTGGGTGGAAGATCCTTCTCCCACATAGCAGCGAAGACATGGAACACCCTCCCGCTGTGCCTCAGACAATCCAACTCCCTTACAAAGTTCAGAAAGGACCTCAAAACCTGGCTCTTCGACTGAACGCCCCTCTCCTCCTATCTGCTTTCCCTTAGTGCCTTGAGACCCTCACGGGTGATTAGCTCGCGCTCTATAAGTACCAAATAGATAGATTTACTTCTCAAGAAAGCAACATCTCCACATTTTGTCTTATTCATACTTAAAGGGACAGTAAAGTCATAATTAGACATTCATAATTTAGACAGAGCATACCATTTTAAACAACTTTCTGATTTACTTCTATTATTTAATTTAATTCCTTCTCTTGTTATCCTTTGTTGAAAGATTTATCTAGGAAAGCTCACGAGCAGCAAAGAACCTAGGTTCTAGCTGCTGATTGGTGGCTGCATATATATACTGATTTGATTGTCATTGGCTCTCACATGTGCTCAGTTAGAAACCAGTAGTGCATTGCTGCTCCTTAAACAAAGCATATCAAGAGAATGAAGCACATTTGATCATAGAAGTAAACTGTAAAGTTGTTTAAAATTGTATGTTCTACCTAAATCGTGAAATATTTTTTTGGGTTTCATGCCGCTTTAAATCTGTAGATTGTAATATCTTCACAGTGGGGTTCTCTCCTCCTGTATCAGTTTGCATAGGTACGGCTGATATCTGCCTGTATGTGTAATGTATTGTAAAACCCCTTCATAACCATATGGCATATGGTGGCACTAAAGCCATTCTTATAACACCCTTCATACCTACTATTACTTATAGAAACAACTCACACAGTGCAGTACAAAAGTAGATTTATTTTGCATGTGAGCATTATAAAAAGGGCAATACATTTTCAGATATCTTCTAGTGAATGGAACAAAGGAAAACATAGTACAATGACCTTTTAGAAGCAAAGATTGTGAACTGCATTCAGTCAAGGTCAACTCTCATAAATATAGATAAGCCATGAATGTTCTGCTCCAAACAACAAACCTTTCACTGGAATTCCATGATGACTCTTGTTTCACCTTTGTTAAAGGAACAGTTAATTAAACATTCATGACTCATACAGAGCATGCAATTTTAAGCAACTGTCCAGTTAACTTCTATTACCAAATCTGTTTTGTTCTCTTGGCATCCTTTGTTGAAGAGTAAAGCTAGGTTGGATGATAGGAGCTTAAGAGCGTGCAGTCTATGGCGCATGTGTTTGCAAAAATGTATATAACATTACTATAAACACTGCTGCCAGATGGTAAGACACATGCACGCTCCTATGTATAACATTGTTATAAATACTGTCACAAACACTATAATCAGATGGTAAGACACAAGCACGCTCCTATGTATAACATTGTTATAAACACTGTCACAAACACTGCTGCCAGATGGTAAGACACATGCACGCTCCTATGTATAACATTGTTATAAACACTGTCACAAACACTATAATCAGATGGTAAGACACAAGCACGCTCCTATGTATAACATTGTTATAAACAGTGTCACAAACACTATGGTTAGATGGTAAGACACATGCACGCTCCTATGTATAACATTGCTATAAACACTGTCACAAACACTATGGTCAGATGGTAAGATACATGCACGCTCCTATGTATAACATTGTTATAATCACTGTCACAAACACTATGGTCAGATGGTAAGACACATGCACGCTCCTATGTATAACATTGTTATAAACACTGTTATAAACACTATAATCAGATGGTAAGACACATGCACGCTCCTATGTATAACATTGTTATAATCACTGTCACAAACACTATGGTCAGATGGTAAGACACATGCACGCTCCTATGTATAACATTGTTATAATCACTGTCACAAACACTATGGTCAGATGGTAAGATACAAGCACGCTCCTATGTATAACATTGTTATAAACACTATGGTCAGATGGTAAGACACAAGCACGCTCCTATGTATAACATTGTTATAAACACTGTCACAAACACTATGGTCAGATGGTAAGACACAAGCACGCTCCTATGTATAACATTGTTATAAACAGTGTCACAAACACTATGGTCAGATGGTAAGACACATGCACGCTCCTATGTATAACATTGCTATAATCACTGTCACAAACACTATGGGCAGATGGTAAGACACATGCACGCTCCTATGTATAACATTGTTATAAACACTGTCACAAACACTATGGTCAGATGGTAAGATACATGCACGCTCCTATGTATAACATTGTTATAAACACTATGGTCAGATGGTAAGACACAAGCACGCTCCTATGTATAACATTGTTATAAACACTGTCACAAACACTATGGTCAGATGGTAAGATACATGCACGCTCCTATGTATAACATTGTTATAAACACTGTCACAAACACTATGGTCAGATGGTAAGATACATGCACGCTCCTATGTATAACATTGTTATAAACACTGTCACAAACACTATGGTTAGATGGTAAGACACATGCACGCTCCTATGTATAACATTGCTATAAACACTGTTACAAACACTATGGCCAGATGGTAAGATACATGCACGCTCCTATGTATAACATTGCTATAATCACTGTCACAAACACTATGGCCAGATGGTAAGACACAAGCACGCTCCTATGTATAACATTGTTATAAACAGTGTCACAAACACTATGGTCAGATGGTAAGACACATGCACGCTCCTATGTATAACATTGCTATAATCACTGTCACAAACACTATGGTCAGATGGTAAGACACATGCACGCTCCTATGTATAACATTGCTATAATCACTGTCACAAACACTATGGTCAGATGGTAAGACACATGCACGCTCCTATGTATAACATTGCTATAATCACTGTCACAAACACTATGGTTAGATGGTAAGACACATGCACGCTCCTATGTATAACATTGCTATAAACACTGTTACAAACACTATGGTCAGATGGTAAGATACATGCACGCTCCTATGTATAACATTGCTATAAACACTGTTATAAACACTATGGTCAGATGGTAAGACACATGCACGCTCCTATGTATAATATTGCTATAATCACTGTTACAAACACTATGGCCAGATAGTAAGACACATGCACTCTACTTTGTATAATATTGCTATAAACACGGTTTATATTTACGCTCTTGCAAACACGATAACTAGATGGCTAAAGAAAGGTGCACACTTCCAAGCTCACTTAGGATTGCTCTTTAACAAAGAATACTAAGAAAACTAAGAAAAAATTGATGACGTAAATTGGAAAGTTGTTTAGAATTGAACGCCATATCCAATTACTGTAAGCTTAATTTTGATATTACTTTCTCTTTAATACAAAACTGCTGCTTTTAAAGCCATTATAGAGTCCCTGCCTGCGCATGATTGGCTGTGTGCGGGCAGGGGGCGGGATTGCACACTCAAACAAAGTAGCACTCGTGTGCAATGTTACATTCCACCAGAGGAGAGCTGGGCCAGATAGGGGAATATGTCCGCCCCTGTCCGCCCCTTGCTTGATAAATTGAGCCCCTAGTATGTTTTAAATCGAGCCCCTAGTATGTTTTACACACTCGCATAATGTTGTAGTTGTCTGTGACTCTCCAAGGACTTGAGAAAATGAATAGAGTACGGTGTAAATAAGCAATATCTTACCAATGAATTCATGCTTAAAGATATATCAATAATATGGAGAGTATTAAAAGCACATTCTAAATTAAGTTCTCTAATTTGTCAAAACATGTCATTTTTGCATTAATGTCCCTTTCTAGCTATGGGGTTGATTACAATGCCTTAGAAAAGTTTATCTTGTGATTTTTCTACAAAATACACCATTGAAGTCCATGGGGATTTTTGTAGCTTAATCATTTGATTAGCGATTCAAAAGGATTGTGATTGACCCCTATGTGTTTACTTCCCCCCTCCCCCGCAAAAAGGTTAAACACGCAGCTTAAAGGGACACAAATCCCAGAAATGTTCCTTAATGGTTTAGACAAAGCATAAATAGCTTTTTTAATTTTCTTCTGTTATCTAATTTGTTTAGTTCTCTTGGTAACCTTTGTTGAAAATCATACCTCGGTAGGCTCAGGAGCTGGTAGCTAGCTGCTGATTGGTGGCAGTGACTATGTATGTATGTGTGTATATGTGTATCTATCTATCTATCTCTCTCTCTCTCTCTCTCTCTCTCTCTCTCTCTCTCTCTCTCTCTCTCTCTCTCTCTCTCTCTCTCTCTCTCTCTCTCTCTCTCTCTCTCTCTCTCTCATGTGTTCAGCTAGCTCCCAGTAATGCATTGCTGCCCCTTCACTAAAGGGTACCAAGAGAATGAAGCATTATTAATAAAAGAAGTAAATTGGAAAGTTGTTTAAAATGTTATTACCTATATGAATCATGGAACAAGAATTTATGGCTTCATGTCCTGCTCAGGAGCCACAAAAAATTGCAGCTTCTTACCAATGAGGTGACGCTTGCACCTCTAAACCAATAGCCCTACTAGCTTAAAGAACACTGTCAGCTGACTCGCACTTCCATTGGTTTAGAGGTGAAAATGTCACCTCCATTGAAGGTTAGCGCTGTCAGGGTGAGTTTAGCACTTTTTTTTTAATAATTGATCACTTAAACCCCACTTTATTTTTAGTGATGGTAAATCCTACAGTTTGTTAAACGCTTGGATTTCCCATCATTTTAAGCATATGTCATTTTTCTATTAGAATGTCCCTATAAAGCTTTCACTGAACATTCTGTGTTGTACATTATGTATATGTGAAAGCATAATGTTAAATAACACATGCCCTCCTTTTCCCCTCATTACTCCAGTTACACAGATCTTTTCAGCCGAGCTGCAATTCAGCTCAGGGCTGTGACACCATTAGGATATTACAACATCATGATTGAGAATCACTGCTCCAGTTCATTAGCAAATTTTTTTTTTCTTTTCCAGCCTAAATATTCTTAGCTTGCTATTGATATCAGGGATTTATAATATGCGCTGAATGAATATTGTATTAATACTTACAGTGTACTCCAACATCTGATATTATTATGCATATGAAAAAGCAGCATTTATTTATGTCAAAAATATTGTTTTGTCTGAAAAAGCTAAAAAGCTGAAACTAATATTGCTATATTGGTTTGTACTTCCTACTAATCCTCAGTGGCTTATAAGGACAGCTGTCTTTGCTTTACTACTTGATTGGGACACGCTTATGCAAGTAGGTTTATGTAATGTTGGTTTATTCATGACTGGGGCATGCGTTTAAAAAAAAAAAAAATAGATTACAAGTGGAGCACTATTAACATCACAGGGTGCATTATCAATAGATCACTGGACCTCACTAAGATAACTGCACAATCTGGTATTATAAGTCTTTGGTAAAATAGAATAACCAGAGAAAGTTTAGCGCGTCCGACATACGTTTTAGCACATCCTATACTTTCAATGGATAGCGTGGCCGTGCTAAACATACCTCAAAGCACAAGTTGTGAGTTATGTGTTGCGCCCGAGCGCAACACGTAACAGAGCTGGAAAAGTTAGCACGACTTGAGACCTAAAGTAAATTAAAGCTAGATTACAAGTACAACACATGTATGAAAAACATATTAAAGTATTTTACTATACATATTCTATGTAAAATATAAGTTTATTATTGAAATTGGAATGCTGATTGCAATGAGGTTACTTTGTCCAACATCAGTGCCTGAACTGACAAATGTTTTTTGGGCTGAATGGGCACAAATTCCCACAGATACACTACAAAATCTTGTGGAAAACCTGCATAAAAGACAGGTGACTGTTATAGCCACAAAGTTTGTTCCTGCCAAACAGCTATAGACTGTTTCACAAATATTGGCAAATATGAACAGTCGCAACAATATTGTGATTTTTTTTGAATGGAGGCTTTTGAACGTTTTCCTTTAATTACTTTATATTATTATTTTTTTTTTTTTATTACATTCCAGTTTATTGCCCCTTTATGGGAGGACTTTCCAGATGCCAGGGGGCATTTTATCTAAGAAATTTACATCTGCATAAAATGTTGTACTTTCAGGTTAAGATTGCTCAGTGTTTGAAATGAGACAGGTTAACTTAACACTGTTCAGTTTACACTACAGCTGACTTAATTTTGGAATACAATCCTGCATTTATTATTATTATTATTAATATCGGTTATTTGTAGAGCGCCAACAGATTCCGCAGCGCTAACATTTAACCAGATCTAATGGTATGAGACTGAGTACCACAGCTTATGGTTCCACCAAGACCATATAGAGTACAGCATTTTCCAAATCCATAAGTACAGCTGACAGAATTGAAGTGGTGCTCTTGGTTGGGGAAAATGGGGGGGGGGGAAACCCCCAAACATATGTCAACCTTTCAAAAGTACTTTTCTTCACCTACCCCTTTGACAGATCAATAATGTACAATTTTTAATTCACTTAACTATTTTTGTTTGCTCATTTACAAATAAGATTCTTTAAAAAGTGATCTCTTAATTTCTATTTTTTCTTATCATGCATGTCACACACTGTTGATTTGGGGGATAGCAATGTGCAGAACTTTTACCTCCTGTGAGTGTTTCTGTGGGTGTCTGTGTTTATGTCTTTGTGCTTTTGTTGGTGTCTCTATGAGTGTGCATGTATTTCTTTTCTGTGGGTCTCTCTGTGAGGGTTTATGTGTCTGTCTTTGTGCATTTTCTGTGGATGTCTCTTTGAGGGTGTGTGTGTGTATGAATGTCTTTGTATGTTTTCTGTGAGTGTCTCTCTGTGTGTGTGTGTGTCTTTGGGTGTTTTCTGAGGCTGTCTCTGTGGGTGTTTCCTTGGGTGTATGTGTAGGCTTACCATCATTTTTAGAGGTGAAACTGGGACCACCTGGTGCGGTGCCAGTGGGGGTGTGGTCAGGAGCGTGGTCAAGGGGGAGTGACAATTACCGGTTCTTTTAAAGTAGTAGCTTTTATGTGTATAATGTTTCGTGGATACTCTACCCTTCCTCAGTCAAACAAGTGAATCACACAGTTTAAATAGACCATAACACCGCCCCCTAGTGAAAAAGGCACCATTACGTTGTCATGGCAAATAAATCATTAATCTAAATCTCAGATTCTAAATAATGCCAAACATCAAGCATAATTATCACTTTCATAATTATTAATTTCACAATTTAATATCTTCAGTGTAATATGTGTTTTATGTGTCTAATTAAAGTGTCAGTAAACTTTAAAAATAATGTTATATGTGCAGAATTATATAACATTATATTAGCCAAACATTCTAAAACATAATTGTACACTATTAATTTTTTTAAAGACCTGGCCTAACCGCGCCATAGCAATAAGTGCAGCTCGCTCCTGCTGTCAGACAGAGCAGGAGCGAGCTGCACTTAGTCTTATGGTGCGGTCGGGCCGGTCTGTGACTATACAGCTGGCCCGATGCGCTGAGTAAATATAACAGACCCGCTCAGCAGAGTACAGAGAGCAGGTCTTTAAAACAGCGTTTTAAAAAAAAAAATTAATAGGGTATATTATGTTTTATAAATGTTTGGCTAATATAATGTTATATAATTCTGCACTATGTGCAGAATTATATAACATTATTTTTAAGGTTTACTGTCCCTTTAAGGTACAGAGCCAAATACTGATAAGGCATAAATACAACATTGAATGAAAGTAAAAAAGAAACACGTACCCGCTAAAACTGTTTAAGAGGCTACTCTATACCATAATGCAGGAAGATTATAGCCAAAATGCTATCCTGCATGCAGTAAAGCAAGATCCAGGCCAAAAATCCTGCCTGTACCTCCTGGTCATACCCATATGATTCCCCTAAAGGTGTATTACCTTTACCGGCAATGTCACCAGGGGTCGGGGGGTGTTAAATTCTTAGAAAAATAAACCAAGTAGTACTACAAAATAAAAAACCCTATGCTGCTCACTTAGCCTGTATTACTAAATGTAAACTTTGAAGGACACGAACATTAAGCTAAGCAGGGCTGTATGTAACAAAGTACCAGCATCCAACTATGCTGGAGAGCCACAGTCCAGTCATTTTGAATAATGTGTCTGGGTTTCAGGTGGGCTGAAACCCGGACACTTGATTTGAAACCTGGAGGTGGCGACCCTACTGGGACAGAATGAACAACTGGGTGGGACACTGGGAGAGTGCCTCCAAACCGGCACAATCCCAGTAAAAGTGGGACTTCTGGTAAACCTATGTATGTGCAAGTTTGTGTTTGAGTTTGTGTGTGTCCATTGTCTGTTCCTTTTAGGACATTTTGAACTTACTACTGAGTTCTGTGTTTGTGTGTTACTACCTTCACAACATTTCCAAGTTTGACTACACTTAAAGGGACTTGAAACCCAAATTTTTTCTTTCATGATTTAGAAAGAACATATAATTATAAACAACTTTCTAATGTACTTCTACTATCTATTTTGTTTCATTCTCTTGATATTCTTTGCTGAAAAGCATATCTAGATATGCTTAGTAGCTGCTGATTGGTAGCTGCACATAGATGCCTCCTGTGATTGGTTCACCGTGTGCATCGCTATTTCTTCATTAAAGTATATCTAAAGAATGAAGCAAATTAGGTAATAGCAGTAAATTGGAATGTTGTTTAAAATTATTATCTCTACCTTAATCATGAAAGAAAATGTTTGGGTATAGTGTCCCTTTAAGAATAAAGTGCATATATGTTTTAGTCACTTGGTCAATAATTGCACATGTCAAAGGGGTGGGGGCCCTGATCATTGGTTAAGTAAGGGGCCCCAAATTTCTAGTGGCGGCCCTGTATATGTGTATGTGAAAATATATATATATATATATATATATATATATATATATGAGCTGCAACAACTAATCGGCATAATCAATAATAATCGATTATGAAAATAGCTTTCAACGAATCTCATAATCGATTAGTTGGTTTGCAATTAGTTGGTCTGTGCATGACACCAGCTGCTTCTCTCCAATAAGCTTCTGCACCTGGTATTGTGTTTTATGGTTATGCTCTTAGCCTAAAGGACATCTACAGACGCTTACTCTTTACTTTTTCAGGACAGTATAAGTTTCTCAACTACTCCAGGCTTATGTGCAACCCAGAAATAATAGGAGTTATAATTTGGATTGTTTATATTAAATCAAGTGATTTGGGACTATGCTTTGCATGATATAGTGCCCAGCGTATTATTTACACCTAGCCCTAGTTTGATGGCATTTGTTATATAAATTGATGTCACTATTACCTGTTTACACAATTTTCAGTGGATCGCTTGCTATTGCTGATTATATGTACTGTATAGATAAATGGGTAAGGCTGTGTCCTGTTACTGATATATATAGTTTTAGCCCTTTGCCTTTTTTTGATTTTTTTTATATTTTTAATTAATTGGAATATGTACCAAATTCAACCTCTGTAAGTATATATCTGTTATTTTAAGAGTGCACTAGATATTTTCTCCCCTAACCTTTATAGCTGGTTGTTTACCATTGCATTTAGATATTCAAGATATGCTTATGTCAGAATGAAGTCCAGGCTTACTTTATTAAGAAGCCCCTTGCATTGGTAAGAGCTAACAAAGATAAATAGCCCACCTTGGCGAAATTGGCAAAACCCTACTTATGCATCCCAGGCACCTCAACACCATCTGAGTGCCTATTCTCTGCTGCAGGCAAAATAGCTTGTAAAAATTAAGCCAGCCTCAGCCAGTAGCATGTGTACAAGTTGACATTTTTGCATTTCAATGCAAAGTTTCTGAAAGAGTGAATAACCTAATGTTATAAACAGTGGTAGTCTCCCTCTTACTAGTTCTACCTCTTTTCAACCAGTTTGTGGTTTTGTTTTGCTTCATTATAAAAATTTGTTTTGCTGCTTAAAAAATTGGACAAACAGTTATGCTAATGTAAGGTTTTAGTCGGGAGTTTTTTTTTTTTTTTAATCCGATTAGTTGATTAATTGAAAAAATAATCGTCCGATTAATCGATTATGAAAATAATCGTTAGTTGCAGCCCTATTATATATATATATATATATATATATATATATATATATATATATATATATATATATATATATATATATATATGTATATATGTATGTATATATATATATATATATATATATATCTTCTCCAAAAAGCAGGCAACTCACTGGTCTTTGTAGTAAAACTTAGAATTTATTATGTCAGTTTAAAAAACAAACGTTTCGGCACTGCATTGTGCCTTTGTCAATGTTATACAGAAAAGTACAAGGACAGAGTGCACCCTAGTACCCCGGATCAGTGAACAAACATTTAAAAACAACCCCCTTAAATAGAAGGAGACAACATTACCCCACTACGACTTTGCCGCCAAAGCATTTGCATGTTCATCCAATTAGCTAGACGATACGTCACGCTGGCACGCTAGCCGTGCCTAGCGTGATGACGCATAGCACGGCGTTGTTATGACAACGTCCCAAGCGTTGCATCAGTATACAAGTCAAATAATAGGAGATCACCAGGAGACAGTCTGCGCATGTTCAGAACCAACCGTATTCATGAAGCGCATCGGTTGCTCTAGGCAACCAGTGTAAACCTGTCAACCTGGCGGATGAAAACCGCTCTAGGTGTCTCATATTATGTGGCTAAGGCGGGTACTCAAGGAATATTAGATCTTATCAGCCTAGCAAATCGCACAACTCACATGATAAAAATCTATCCAATAAGAATACATGCAAATGTAAATATGTTATGCTACTGAAATGCAAGTCTGCAAGATGTATAATACTTAATTGTCTAAGAATTATATGCAACAACGTGTGTTAAAAAGTATATGTACAGAAAAGAATATTAATAGATTTAAATATACATCAAGCCCATGGAGTACGGTAGTAACCATAACAGTGAGGTGTTCACTAGCTCAAGCCAGATGGACATAGGCATCGATTTCAATAGAAAGGGCTGAAATCCAAAGTGGTATTGAGTCCTTTTGGGGTCATAGTTCCCAACTTATGAATCCACCTGCTCTCGCATTGGAGTAATTTTTTACCCCTGTCACCACCCCTTGGATTTGGTGGGACATGGTCAATCAACATTGATCTAATGCTTGACACTGGATGTTTGTAGTTTGCACAGTGGCGTGCCACCGGTTGGTCCGAGTCACCATCTTTCAGTGCTTCCCGTATGGCATGGCGATGGTTTGCCATCCTGTCGCGGAAGGAAGTTATTGTTTTACCGATGTAGATGAGGGAACACGGACAGGACAACATGTAGATCACATAGGTGCTGGTGCAGCTGAGGCGATGGTTTATTTTAAACCTTTGGTTCTTATGGGGGTGTTGGAAAGACTCCCCTTTACACATGCTGTTGCACGTTGTACAGCTCCCACAAGGGAAGCAACCTTTTTTGGATGTCTTGAGCCATGTTTCCTTTTTGTAGTGGTTAACAGGATCTGCTTTAACCAAGATGTCCCTCAGGTTCCTTGCTCTGCGATAGACCACCCTTGGAGCGTTCAACTTCTGACTGTTCCCTTTTAGGAACCATGGTGTCCCGTAAAGTGTCCGTGCATAGCAATTTCTCCTGTATCTCACAGATGTCAGTCAAGGGAACAGTCTGAACAACTGAACCTGATCACCACATACACACCTGGTTGTGACCGCCTAGCCAATGCAGCACGTCGCCATTGGCCAGTGGTGGGGACAGACCCCATGTTACCGTTTCAGAAGTTGAACGCTCCAAGGGTGGTCTATCGCAGAGCAAGGAACCTGAGGGACATCTTGGTTAAAGCAGATCCTGTTATATATTTATTTATTTATATATTTACACAGATGGTTACATGCGCAAAAATGTAATTGTAGGATGCCTTAGGTTGCAGTACTTCTTTGCCCAATATTGCAAAGATACTTTTTTTTTTTAAAACTTTTACATTTGAGTCAAACTTATGATCCTCAGTCTGAGCAACATAATTATTATTATTTATTGACCATGATGAAATAGCTTGAAGACAAGAAGTATCATAACACAAAAAAATAGTTTTCAAAATATCAATTGTAAGAAACTGAATTATGTTTGAAGAATTAAATAAGATGGTTTCTTTCTGTTTATAAAGAGCATGACATTTGAAGAATATAAATTAGACATTTGGGTGGAGAGTGCAAGGAAGAAATATATGCTCCTAACGATCCCAATGCATTTTTTTTTATTAGAATATGAGCAATATGTGTCTCTAACTACATGTTTGTATTGTTATCTTGCAGTTGATTCTTATCCAGATGATCTTTTTTTTTTCTTCATCTAAAAGAGTGTTTTAAAATGTATTGCAGTTCTTTGTTTCTTTCTAATGACACGGTGAGTCCACGGATCATCATTATTACTATTGGGAATATCACTCCTGGCCTGCAGGAGGAGGCAAAGAGCACCACAGCAAAGCTGTTAATTACCACTCCCCTTACCCACAACCCCCAGTCATTCTCTTTGCTTGTAGTGCAAAGAGGTGGTAAAGTTAGGTGTCTGATTCTTCTATCAAGAGTTTGTTATTTTTAAGCAAAGCAGGTTTGCTTTGGTTGCTTTTGGGGTATAGCCGTAGTTCCATGTCAGTCTCTTCAGTAGAGCAAATGGTGGCTTTTGAGCATTTGGGAACTTGGGGGGTATAATCCCCTCTGCGCCTCCCATATAAGTTTATGCTGCCCTTGTTTGCTTGTAAAGTCTGAGTAGGATTACTCATTCTTTTTGTTTCTTCCACAGGTCCATGTAAGGAGTTTTTCCCTTTCATACTTTGTGAGCTGCTCTGCTGCTGGGTGGATTATCTTTGAGGTAAGTGCTGTTTTTATTTAAAAGAAATTTGGCACTTGGAGGGTTAATATTCCTGAGGGTTCAGGATTTATTTTCGTGGCAGTACTGTGGGGTAATTTTCCTGGCTGTTTTCAGTTTTTTTCTGAATTGCGTGGGGCATTGTGAAGAGTGAGATGCTAGGCTTTTATTTATTTTTTTGCTTTGAAACGTTTGGTTATTTCAGACAGCTTTATTTCGGCTCTGCCTTTTACCTCTCCGGCCGGGAGGTTGTATGACGCCCGCGATGGGCGGAGTTTTGGTATGGCGCATAGTGTTCGCGCTCTTTCGCTCTGGGGGTTTGTCATTTAGTGCAGCAGTGAGCGGTTTCACTCTGTGTCCACTCCAGTGCTGCAGTTTTCTTTTGGAACGTCTGTGTGAGGTCCGGTTCATCTATCTGTGCAGTGTTTTCCTCCTGGTTGCGCTTCTCATATCCTCCAGCTGGTAGGGGGGTTATTTAGCACCTCAGTTGGGCTGTTAGTGTGCAGAGGTGCTTGTAGTGACTCAGTGCTTTTTTTTTTTTTTTTTTTTTATTAAAGTGATAGTATTGTTATTTAAAGAGACAGTAACGTTCTATATATTTTTTTGAAAATGTATATATTTTTTTTTCCTGTGTATGACTAATATGGACCAAGAAGACTTGCGAGCTGTGACTTGTAACTTATGCCTAGATACTAATGTGGAGACTCCTATCCCTTTCTCTTCCTCATGTATAGAGAGGACTATGCAGTATAGGGATAGACTTTTTGATACAGAGCCTTCATTTTCTAGGAGACTGTTGTTCAGGAGCCTCCTGTTCCAGCTATAGCTCAGCTTTCTCCTCATTCATCCCAATCTCACTCCTCTTCACATGCAGTGCCCTGCGTTGCGTCTCAGGCTAGTTTTTCTTTGCAGGATTTGTCTACTCACATATCCTCTGCTATATCTGAGGCATTGTATGCTTTTCCTGTATTACAGGGTAAGCACAGAAGGATTTCTGTCTCTGTTGCAGCTTTATCCAATGTTCCCTCTCAAAGGACTGAAGAAGAAGATATTTCAGTAGGTCTGAGGGCGAAAATTCAGACTCTGATAGTGTGTCTCCTTTGGCTGATTCTGAGGTTGTTTCTTTCAGATTTAAGCTGGAGAACCTTCGTTTGATACTCAGGGAGGTTTTGGCTACTTTGGATGACTGATTCGACGGTCATAGTTACTCCCAAGAAGGCTAGCAAACTTAACAAATATTTTGATGTTCCTTCTGCGGTGGAAGTTTTTCCTGTTGCAGATAGTGTTTCAGATATTATTTCTAGGGAATGGGAGGCACCTGGAATTCCTTTTTCTCCTTCCCCTATTTTTAGGAAGATGTTTCCTATTGCAGATTCTTTTAAGGAATCCTGGCAGACGGTTCCTAAGGTAGAGGGAGCTATTTCCATTTTAGCTAAGAGGACCACTATTCCTATTGAGGATAGTTGCTCTTTTAAGTATCCTATGGATAAGAAGTTGGAGGCTTTGCTTAAGAGGATTTATGTTCACCAGGGTTTACAATGGCAACTGGTGGTGTGTATTGCTACGATTACCAGTGCTACTGCATATTGGTTTGATGCATTGGCTGAATCTATTCAACAGGATTCTCCTTTGGGGGAAATTCAGGATAGAATTCAAGCTTTAAAGTTGGCTAATTCTTTTATTGTGGATGCCTCCCTTCAGGTTATCAAGCTAGGAGCAAAGATTTCTCGCTTTGCTGTTTTTTCTTGCAGGGCTTTATGGTTAAAGTCTTGGTCTGTGGATGTAACCTCTAAATCTAAGCCTTTATACATCCCTTACATGGGGAAGACTTTGTTTGGTCCTGGTTTGGTTGAAATTATCTCGAATATTACTGGTGGGAAGGGACGTTCTCTTCCCCGGGATAGGAGAAATAAACAGAAGGGTCGTCAGAGCAATTTTCGTTACTTTCGTTCCTTCTCTGGTAAGTCTTCCTTTTCCTCCTCCAGACAGGATCAGTCCAAACCTTCTTGGAGGTCCAATCAGTCCTGGAACAAGGGGAAGCAGTCTAAGAAGCCTGTCGCTGATTCTAAGTCAGCATGAAGGGTCTGCCCCCGATCCGGGAATGGAACACTTGGGGGCCAAGCTGTCTTTGTTCGCTCAAGCCTGGGCAAGGGATGTTCCAGATCTTTGGGTAGTAGATATTGTATCCCAGGGATACAAGCTAGAGTTCAAGACGTTTCCTCCCAGGTGCAGGTTTAATCTCTCAAGGTTATCGGTAAATCAGTTAAAAAAAGAGGCATTCTTAAGTTGTGTTCAGGATCTTTCTGACATGGGAGTGATAGTTCCTGTTGCAGTTCAGGAGAAGGGACTAGGGTTTAATTCCAATCTGTTTATCGTTCCCAAAAAGGAGGGAACTTTCAGACCCATTTTAGATCTCAAATTGGTAAACAAATTTCTCAAGGTTCCATCATTCAAGATGGAGACTATTCGGCCAATTTTACCTCAGAAGGGTCAGTTCATGACTACAGTAGATATCTACATATTCCTATTCACAAGGATGTATGTATGTATTGGGTACTTGTAAAGCGCGGCTAATAACCCGTAAGGGTCTCAAGGCGCTGCTCATTTTATCTACCTCGGAAGGATGAAAGGCTGAGTGGACCTCGCCGGGGATCGAACCTGCAACCCTTGGGTTGCTACAGAGCTCAACCACAGTGCCTTAGCATGCTGAGCTATCATCACAAGTTTCTAAGATTTTCTTTTCTAGACCAGCATTTTCAGTTTGTGGCTCTTCCTTTCGGTATTGCAACTGCTCCCAGGGTGTTTTCAAAGGTCCTGGGTTTGTTACTGGCAGTTCTCAGATTGCAGGGGGTTGCAATAGCTCCTTACATGGATCACATTCTTTTTCAGGGCCATCTTTTCAACTAGCAAACTCTCACACAGAGTTGTTGTTGTCTTGTCTGTGCTCCCACGGTTGGAAGGTGAATTTAGGAAAAAGTTTCTTGATTCCGGCTACAAGAGTGGTATTCTTTTGAACCATTACAGATTCTCTGGAAATGAGGATCTTTTTGACAGAAGCAAGGAAGTCAAAAATGTTCAATTCATGTCTGGCTCTTCAGTCATCTCCTCGGCCGTCGGTGGCCCAGTGTATGGAGGTTATCGGTCTAATGGTCTCAGTCATGGACATTATTCCGTTTGCTCGGTTCCATCTCAGACCTCTGCAGTTATGCATGCTGAGACCGTGGAACGGAGATTATACGGATCTGTCTCCAAAGATTGTTCTAGATCAGGCTGCAAGAGATTCTCTTCCGTAGTGGTTGTCTCAGGATCTTCTCTCCCAGGGAATCTGCTGGGTTGGGGAGCTGTCTGGGGTTCGTTGAAGGATCAGGGTCTTTGGACTCGGGAGGAATCGGTTCTTCCTATAAATGTCCTAGAGCTGAGGGCAATTTTCAATGCTCTTCTGGCCTGGCCTCAGTTGGCCTCAACCCAGTTTATCAGATTTCAGTCGGACAATATAACGTCCGTGGCTTACATCAATCATCAGGGAGGAACTCTGAGTTCCTTGGCGATGAAGGAAGTAGCCAGGATTATTCAGTGGGTGGAGGCTCACAATTGTTGTCTGTCTGCGATCCACATTCCAGGGGTGGACAATTGGGAAGCTGATTTTCTGAGCAGACAGTCTTTTCATCCGGGGGAGTGGGAACTTCATGCGGAGGTGTTTTCCAGTTTGATTCTCAAGTGGGGTCAACCGAAGTTGGATCTTATGGCATCTTGTCACAATGCCAAGCTTCCGAAGTACGGTTCAAGGTCAAGGGATCCTCAAGCAGTTTGAATAGATGCTCTGGCAGTTCCTTGGAACTTCAGTCTGGCATACGTATTTCCCCCGTTTGCCCTTCTTCCTTGAGTTATTGCTTGGATTCGACAGGAGAGGGCGTCAGTAATTCTCATTGCTCCGGCATGGCCTCGCAGGATCTGGTATGCAGATCTGGTGGAGATGTCATCTTTTCCACCTTGGAGTCTTCCGTAGAGGAAGGACCTTCTACTTCAGGGTCCCTTCCATCATCCAAATCTCGTTTCTCTGAAGCTGGCTGCTTGGAGATTGAACGCTTGATTCTATCTAAGTGTGGTTATTGAGACTATGATTCAGGCGCGTAAGCCTGTGACTAGAAAGTTTTATTACAAGATATGCCGTAAATATCTGTATTGGTGTGAATCTAAGGGTTACTCTTGGAGTAAAGTCAGTATTCCTAGGATTTTGACTTTTCTCCAGGAGGGTGTGGAAAAAGGTTTATCTGCTAGTACCTTGAAGGGTCAAATTTCTGCTTTATCTATTTTGTTACATAAACGTCTGGCGGATGTACCAGACGTTCAGTCTTTTTGTCAGGCTTTGGTTAGAATCCGGCCTATGGTTAAGTTTTTGACTCTTCCTTGGAGTCTTAAATTAGTTTTGAGAGTTCTTCAACAGGCCCTGTTTGAGCCTATGCATTCTTTGGATATTAAGTTGTTAACCTGGAAGGTTTTGTTTTTGGTTGCTATCTCTTCGGCTCAAAGAGTTTTGGAGCTCTCAGCGTTGCAGTGTGAAGCTCCTTTTCTTATTTTTCATTCTGATAAGGTAGTATTACGTACTGCTTTAGGTTTTCTTCCCAAGGTTGTTTCAGATAGGAATATTAATCAAGAAATTGTTGTTCCTTCTTTGTGTCCTAATCCTTCTTCTCACAAGGAACGTTTGTTGCACAACTTGGATGTAGTTTGTGCTTTGAAATATTATTTGCAGGTGATTTAGGATTTTCGCCAGTCTTCTTCTTTATTTGTTGTTTTATCGGGGAAGTGTAAAGGTCAGAAAGCTATGGCTACTTCTCTTTCTTGTTGGTTGAGGAGTGTTATTCGCTTGGCATATGAGACTGCTGGTCAGCAGCCTCCTGAGAAAATCACGGCTCGTTCCACGAGGGCAGTTTCTTCTACTTAGGCTTTCAAAAATGGTGCCTCTGTAGATCAGATTTGCAAGGCTGCCACTTGGTAATCTTTACATACTTTTTAAAAATGTTACAAGTTTGATACTTTTGCATCAGCTGAGGCTGTTTTTGGGAGAAAGGTTCTTCAAGCACTGGTGCCTTCGGTTTAGGCTTACTGTCTTGTCCCTCCCTTATCATCCATGTCCTCTAGCTTGGGTATTGATTCCCAATAGTAATTATGATGATCCGTGGACTCACCGTGTCATTAGAAAGAAAATGAAATTTATGCTTACCTGATAAATTTGTTTGTTTCTTGACACGGTTAGTCCACGGCCCGCCCTGTATTTTCAGACAGTTTATTTTTTCATAAACCTCAGGCACCTCTGCACCTTATATTACTTCCTTTCTCCTTTCCCTTTGGTAGAATGACTGGGGGTTGTGGGTAAGTGGAGTGGTATTTAACAGCTTTGCTGTGGTGCTCTTTGCCTCCTCCTGCAGGCCAGGAGTGATATTCCCAATAGTAATTATGATGATCCATGGACTCACCGTGTCAAGAAAGAAACAAATTTATCAGGTAAGCATAAATTTAATTTTTTCGGAAAATTGATGTTCTTATATTGGAATAACTTTTTGTTTTTTATGCTTGTGGGACATGTCACTGTGCACTAATAGGGCAGGAATTTTCCTTTTCAGCCAATGAGCATATATCTCATAGAGCAGTTATGCACGTTCTAAACAACTTCTTAATAACGTTATCCTGCATAAAAAATAAAAATTTATACATCATTCTTAAATAGTTTTCTTTAATGAATGATAACTTTTTTTGGTTTTTATGTAGTTCTTAAAGCACAGTGTTACATATTGTGTGTGTTTTGCTTTTTGTGTAAAGGATACCAGTATGCCATTGTATAGTCCTTTTACTTTGGGGCAAGAATCCCCCTTGTTTTACATTGGGGCAAGAATCCCTCCACATCCTCAAAGGGACACTAAACCCAAATTTCTTTTATGATTCAGATATAGCATGCAATTTTAAGCAACTTTCTAATTTTACTCCTATTATCAAGTTTTCTTCGTTCTTTTGCTATCTTTATTTAAAAAGCAGGAATGTGATGTATAGGAGCTGGCCCATTTTTGGTTGAGAACCTGGGTTATGCTTGCTTATTGGTGGGTAAATGTAAGCCTCCAATAAGCAAGCACTATCCAATTGGCTGCTAGTACGATTTACATTCCTGTTTTTAAAATAAAGATAGCAAGTGAACGAAGAAAAATTAATAATAGGCGTAAATTAGAAAGTTGCTTAAAATTTCATGCTGTGTCTGAATCATGAATGAAAAAAAATTGGGTTCAGTGTCTCTTTAACCTCTTAACAACACACCTCGTACAAGGTAAGTCAAACACAAACTGTTTTTTAAAGACCAACGTCGTTAGGGGCTTAAAGCGGCCGCTTTCGAGGTATTGCCGTGATGCCTCACTATTGAGGCATCACTGCAATTCCTTTTTTGGCACACCAATGCAGAGAGGGCCACTCTGTGGTGCCGATCGTTGGTGGGTGGGAGCAGCTGCAGGGAGGCAGGTGGGTGGCCCATCACTGGATCACTTCTGGCTAGCCGTGTCGGATCCATCCCCGGTGTGTGCGGGAGTGTGCACGGGGGCGGGGGGCGTATGTGTGCATGCGCTCCTGAGATCTGCACTAATATGTGCATGATGATGATTCAAGTCTTGGTGGGAGCGGGTGTTGGGAGAGGGAGGGGGGAAATTATGTTTAAAAATAGTGGGGAGGGTTAGAGGGGGGAGGGTTAGAGAGCTGTTTTTTTTTTTTTTAAAACAAACACAAACTTTTTTTTTTTTATACTGGCAGACTTTCTGCCAGTACTTAAGATGGCGGGGACATTTGTGGGGTGGGGGAGGGAAGAGAGCTGTTTGGGAGGGATCAGGGGGTTGGATGTGTCAGGTGGGAGGCTGATCTCTGCAATAAAGCTAAAATTAACCCTTCAAGCTTCCTACAAGCTACCATTATACAAGTGTGGTGCGCAGCAGCATTTAGCAGCATTCTAATTACCAAAAACTAATGCCAAAGCCATTAATGTCTGCTATTTCTGGACAAAGGGGATCCCAGAGAAGCATATACAACCATTTGTGCCATAATTGCACAAGCTGTTTGTAAATCATTTCAGTGAGAAACCTAAAGTTTGTGAAAAAGTGAACTTTTTTTTTTATTTGATCGGATTTGGAGGTGAAATGTTGGCATGAAATATACCAATATGGGCCTAGATCAAAACTTTGGGTTGTCTACTACACTACACTAAAGCTTAAATTAACCCTAAAAGCTCCCTACAAGCTACCTAATTAACCCCTTCACTGCTGGGCATAATACAAGTGTGGTGCGCAGCGGCATTTAGCAGCCTTCTAATTACCAAAAAGTAATGCCAAAACCATAAATGTCTGCTATTTCTGAACAAAGCATTTACAACCGTTTGTGCCATAATTGCACAAGCTGTTTGTAAATCATTTCAGTGAGAAACCTAAAGTTTGTGAAAAAGTTAGTAAAAAAAAGTGAACAATTTTTTTTATTTGATCGTTTTTGGAGGTGAAAGGGTGCATGAAATATACCAAAATGGGCCTAGATCAATACTTTGGGGTGTCTACTTAAAAAAAAAAAAAAATTATATATATATATATATATACATATACATATACATGTGAAGGGTTATTCAGGGATTCCTGACAGATATCAGTGTTAAAATGTAACTTACGCAAATTTTGAAAACAAATTGTTTGGAAATAGCAAAGTGCTACTTGTACTTATTGCCCTATAACTTTCAAAAAAAGCAAACAACATGTAAACATTGGGTATTTCTAAACTCAGGACAAAATTTAGAAACTATTTAGCATGGTTATGTTTTGGTGGTTGTAGATGTGTAACAAATTTTGGGGTTCAAAGTTAGAAAAAGTGTTTTTTTTCATTCTTTCATTATATTTGATACATTTTTTATAGTAAATTATATGATATGATGAAAATAATGGTATCTTTAGAAAGTCAATTTAATGGCGAGAAAAACGGTATATAATATGTGTGGGTACAGTAAATTAGTAAGAGGAAAATTACAGCTAAACACATATACCACATAAATGTAAAAATAGTCCTGGTCCTTAAGGGTAAGAAATTGAAAAATGGCCTTGTCCTTAAAGTGAATGTAAATTTTGATGCTAAAGTGCCCGGTTTTTAAAAATTCGATTAAAAACAGGGGCACTTTAATTCATCAAAATTTACATTTCACTCGTGTTGTGAAGAAAAACTTACCTTTTAATCTTGACAGCCGCTCCAGCTTCCTCCGCCCGTCGCAAAGCCTCTTCCTGGGTCTAAAATGAGGAATCCAGCTTCCTCCAATCACAGCATTGAATCAGACACTGATTCCCTCGGGGTGGAAGCCGTGATTGGAGGATGACCTATCCATCATTTCTGACATCAGAAATGGCTTGCGACGACCGTAGGAAGCTGGAGCTGCAGTCAAGATTAAAAGATAAGTATTTTTTCACAACAGGAGTGAAATGTACATTTTGATGAATTAAAGTGCCCCTGTTTTTAATCGAATTTTTAAAAACCGGGTACTTTAGCATCAAAATTTACATTCACTTTAAATGGTTAATGAATTACAGCTGTGTTTTCCTTTTAATTTTTGTGTTGTTACATGTTATACAATAATGCTGTGGAGTGGCAAATTATAGAATAAATTCCAATCTTTTAGAGTTTGCCCTAAAAAAACATTTTTGCCTTTTTATTAATGGTATTTTGTTTGATTAGATAACTATCTGCTTGAATTTGTTAGCGTGTATGAGTTTCATATGCAATTATTCTGGAATATTAGATCCCATGCATTCATAATGGGGTAACATATTACAACCTACATGGTATCATTCTGTTATTATTGCTCAGAAGATACGGAAGTGAAAATGAAACACGGAAACTTAATTTGTTCATTAATGTTGATGTTTACCTTAGAATCTTATGACAAGCTCAATGCATGATGTGTATGTTTTACCATAACCTATCATTTTGTGATCATTTTTAATTAGTAAGTTCAAAAGTAGCAGCACCCATTTTATAGAAACTAAAGTACTTTATAAACTAAACTTTTACATTTATATCTTCAATGGAGTTTATAAAGCCAACAATTTTCAGAGTTAAATGTATATGGAAAGGGGGCAAAATATATAATGAAATTATATTGCAATTATTTTTCAAATACACATTATTAACATATCTTTCCTAAGATATGGGGAGTCCACGAGGTCATCAATTACTACTTGGAATATCACTCATGGCCAGCAGGAGGAGCTAAGCTGTTGTGTCACTCCCCTACCTATAATCTCCAGTCATTCTCTTTGCCTTGTTAATGGAGGAGGTGAAGTTTTGGTGTCTAAAGAAAATAGGATTTATTTTGCTACAAGCAAGATTTTTTGGGTATAGCCATAGTCCACATTAATCTCTTCAGTAGGGTAGTGGTGGCTTTAAAGCAGTTAGGAACTTGTGAGGTGGGCCTTGCTGCATTTTCCTAACATTTTGCTGCCCTGATATAGAAAGCCAGAGTAGGTTTACTCTTTCTCTTTCTACGGGTCTCTGAGAGGAGCGGCGTCCTCTCACACCATGTAGGCTGTCCTGCCAGACGGCTAGATTGCAGGTAAGTGCTTTGGTCTTCTGGGGCTTGGAGACTGGCACTGAGGGAGTTAAAATGACACTCTAAAATCTGCACTTTTTTATGGGACATATAAATCCTTAATGAAGGATTTCATATTGGCAGGGATCAGGCACTTGGTTGTATGTGTGATTTGGAGACTCTAGGGGTTAACGTCTTCCATGGTCAGGAAGGAGTTAACCCTCTGTGGTGGCTTGAATTTTCATGTGTTAAACCTCTTTGGTGTTTTAAACTTTACACGATAATGGTAGAAGACGCTGAGGCACTTATTTTTTATCTACAGACTCATCCTATACAGTTAGTTTGTGCTGGAATGTTTTTTTTTCTTCAAGTTAGATTTCTGTGAAACTAGTCCGTAATCCCGGTTCCCTCATTGGCTGCCTCTGTCTTCACTGAAGCACGCGTTTTCCATGTTGTGCAGCTTTTATTGTTGCGGTCATGTCACATTCTGATTCTGCTTCAGTCTCTGTGAGCAGTGATAGTGGCTAGATGCGACAAGGATTCCGGTTGGTGAACGGACACTCTCTTTGCTGTTGGTATTATCAGAGGGGGAAGGTAGGCATCTCAGTGCAAGCTGAGGTGGAGAGGCTCCAATAGTTTGTTTTTTATAGTGAATCTGTAACGCTAAAGTTTTAACTGCTTTTCTTTGTCCTTAAATTTCCCTTTAGGAGCTTCTTGAGGGTATTGAGGAACTTAATTATCTTATCCTTCCATAAATTGCCTTTCTAACAGATTTATTGAGGGTATTGGGGTCCTTATACTTTACGCAGAGGGCACAGGTTGTGTTGTCTTTTTAATCAAGTCTTCCGGCTCTACTTTCTCCAACATAGGTGTGTCCGGTCCACGGCGTCATCCTTACTTGTGGGATATTCTCCTCCCCAACAGGAAATGGCAAAGAGCCCAGCAAAGCTGGCCATATAGTCCCTCCCAGGCTCCGCCTACCCCAGTCATTCTCTTTGCCGTTGCACAGGCAACATCTCCACGGAGATGGCTAAGAGTTTTTTTGGTGTTTAAATGTAGTTTTATTCTTCAATCAAGAGTTTGTTATTTTAAAATAGTGCTAGTATGTACTATTTACTCTGAAACAGAAAAGAGATGAATATTTCTGTTTGTAAGAGGAAAATGATTTTAGCAACCGTTACTAAAATCGATGGCTGTTTCCACACAGGACTGTTGAGATGAATTAACTTCAGTTGGGGGAAACAGTGAGCAGACTTTTGCTGCTTGAGGTATGACACATTTCTAACAAGACTTGGTAATGCTGGAAGCTGTCATTTTCCCTATGGGAACCGGTAAGCCATTTTCTTAGTTTAGTATAAGAATAAAGGGCTTCATTAGGGCTTAAAAAACTGGTAGACATTTTTCTGGGCTAAAACGATTTCTTTACTAAGCATATTTGGCAGATTATAACTATTAATAGTTATTATAATCTTGGGGATTGTTTTAAAAAAACGGCAGGCACTGTATTGGACACCTTTTTCACTGAGGGCCTTTTCTAGTCATAGGCAGAGCCTCATTTTCGCGCCACTAATGCGCAGTTGTTTTTGGAAAGCAAGGCATGCAGATGCATGTGTGAGGAGCTAAGAACCACTGAAAAAGCTTATAGAAGGCATCATTTGGTATCGTATTCCCCTCTGGGCTTGGTTGGGTCTCAGCAAAGCAGATACCTGGGACTGTATAGGGGTTAAATGTAAAAACGGCTCCGGTTCCGTTATTTTAAGGGTTAAAGCTTTCAAATTTGGTGTGCAATACTTTTAAGGCTTTAAGATACTGTGGTGAAATTTTGGTGAATTTTGAACAATTCCTTCATACTTTTTCACATATTCAGTAATAAAGTGTGTTCAGTTTAAAATTTAAAGTGACAGTAACGGTTTTATTGTAAAACGTTTTTTGTGCTTTGTTGACAAGTTTAAGCCTGTTTAACATGTCTGAACCATCAGATAACAATGTTCTATATGTATGAAAGCCAAGGTTTCTCCCCATTTAAATATATGTGATAATTGTGTCATAGTGCCCAAACAAAGTAGGGACAATAATGCCATAGATAATGATATTGCCCATGATGATTCCTCAAATGAGGGGAGTAAGCATGGTACTGCATCATCCCCTTCTGTGTCTACACCAGTTTTGCCCACACAAAAGGCCCCTAGTACATCTAGTGCGCCAATACTTATTACCATGCAACAATTAACGGCTGTAATGGATAATTCTATTGCAAACATTTTATCCAAAATGCCTACTTATCAGAGAAAGCGCGATTGCTCTGTTTTAAACACTGAAGAGCAAGAGGACGCTGATGATAACTGTTCTGACATGCCCTCACACCAATCTGAAGGGGCCAGGAGGGAGATTTTGTCTGAGGGAGAAATTTCAGATTCAGGGAAAATTTCTCAACAAGCTGAACCTGATGTTGTAACATTTAAATTTAAATTAGAACATCTCCACGCACTACTTAAGGAGGTATTATCTACTCTGGATGATTGTGACAATTTGGTCATTCCAAAGAAATTATGTAAGATGGACAAGTTCCTAGAGGTTCCGGTGTCCCCTGATGCTTTTCCTATACCCAAGCGGGTGGCGGACATAGTAAATAAGGAGTGGGAAAGGCCCGGCATACCTTTTGTTCCTCCCCCTATATTTAAGAAATTATTTCCTATAGTCGACCCCAGAAAGGACTTATGGCAGACAGTCCCCAAGGTCGAGGGGGCGGTTTCTACTCTAAACAAACGCACTACTATTCCTATAGAAGATAGTTGTGCTTTCAAGATCCTATGGATAAAAAGTTAGAGGGTTTGCTTAAAAAGATGTTTGTTCAGCAAGGTTACCTTCTACAATCAATTTCATGCATTGTTCCTGTCACTACAGCTGCGTGTTTCTGGTTCGAAGAACTAGAAAAGTCGCTCAATAAAGAATCTTCGTATGAGGAGGTTATGGACAGAGTTCAAGCACTTAAATTGGCTAACTCTTTTATTTTAGATGCCGCTTTGCAATTAGCTAGATTAGCGGCGAATAATTCAGGGTTTGCTATCGTGGCGCGCAGAGCGCTTTGGCTAAAGTCTTGGTCAGCGGATGTGTCCTCCAAGACCAAATTGCTTAACATCCCTTTCAAGGGTAAAACACTGTTTGGCCCTGACTTGAAAGAGATTATTTCAGACATCACTGGGGGAAAGGGCCACGCCCTTCCTCAGGATAGGTCTTTTAAGGCTAAAAATAAGCCTCAAATTCTACACCCTCTAAGTAAGAGGGTAATACTTCTCAAACCAAGCCAGCCTGGAGACCGATGCAAGGCTGGTACAAGGGTAAGCAGGCCAAGAAACCTGCCACTGCTACCAAAACAGCGTGAAGTGTTGGCCCCCGATCCGGGTCCGGATCTGGTGGGGGGCAGACTTTCTCTCTTTGCTCAGGCTTGGGCAAGAGATATTCAGGATCCTTGGGCGCTAGAAATAGTTTCTCAAGGTTATCTCCTGGAATTCAGGGAACTACCCCCAAGGGGAAGGTTCCACAGGTCTCAATTATATTCAAACCAAATAAAAAGACAGGCATTCTTACATTGTGTAGAAGACCTGTCAAGAATGGGAGTGATTCATCCTGTTCCATTAGGAGAACAAGGGATGGGGTTTTACTCCAACCTGTTCATAGTTCCCAAAAAAGAGGGAACATTCAGACCAATTTTAGATCTCAAGATTCTAAACAAGTTTCTAAGGGTTTCATCGTTCAAAATGGAAACCATTCGAACGATCCTTCCTACCATCCAGGAAGGTCAATTCATGACCATGGTGGATTTAAAGGATGCGTACCTACATATTCCTATCCACAAGGAACATCTTCGGTTCCAAAGGTTCGCCTTTCTGGACAAGCATTACCAGTTTGTGGCACTTCCATTCGGATTAGCCACTGCTCCAAGGATTTTCACAAAGGTACTAGGGTCCCTTCTAGCGGTGCTAAGACCAAGGGGCATTGCAGTAGTACCTTACTTGGACGACATCCTGATTGGGAACAATAATAGTTTCCTTAGAAATGAAGATTTTTCTGACAGAGGCCAGAAAATCAAACTTCTAAGCTCTTGTCAGGTACTTCATTCTGTTCTTCTTCCTTCCATAGCGCAGTGCATGGAAGTAATAGGTTTGATGGTTGCGGCAATGGACATAGTTCCTTTTGCACGAATTCATCTAAGACCATTACAACTGTGCATGCTCAGACTGTGGAATGGGGATTATACAGACTTGTCTCCGACGATCCAAGTAGATCAAAGGACCAGAGATTCACTCCGTTGGTGGCTGACCCTGGACAACCTGTCACAGGGAATGAGCTTCCGCAGACCAGAGTGGGTCATTGTCACGACCGACGCCAGTCTGGTGGGCTGGGGCGCGGTCTGGGAACCCCTGAAAGCTCAGGGTCTATGGTCTCGGGAAGACTCTCTTCTCCCGATAAACATTCTGGAACTGAGAGCGATATTCAATGCTCTCAAGGCTTGGCCTCGACTAGCAAAGGCCAAATTCATAAGGTGTCAATCAGACAACATGACGACTGTTGCATATATCAACCATCAGGGGGGAACAAGGAGTTCCCTGGTGATGGAGGAGCATCCGGGGGAGTGGGAACTCCATCCGGAAATCTTTGCCCAAATAACTCAATTATGGGGCATTCCAGACATGGATCTGATGGCCTCTCGTCAGAACTTCAAGGTCCCTTGTTACGGGTCCAAATCCAGGGATCCCAAGGCGACTCTAGTGGATATAATAGTAGCACCTTGGATCTTCAACCTAGCTTATGTATTCCCACCGTTTCCTCTCATTCCCAGGCTGGTAGCCAGGATCAATCAGGAGAGGGCTTCGGTGATCTTGATAGTTCCTGCGTGGCCACGCAGGACTTGGTATGCAGACCTGGTGAATATGTCATCGGCTCCACCATGGAAGCTACCTTTGAGACAGGACCTTCTTGTTCAGGGTCCATTCGAACATCTGAATCTGGTTTCCCTCCAACTGACTGCTTGGAGATTGAACGCTTGATTCTATCAAAGCGTGGGTTTTCAGATTCTGTAATAGATACTCTTATTCAGGCTAGAAAGCCTGTAACTAGAAAAATTTACCATAAAATATGGAAAAAATATATCTGTTGGTGTGAATCTAAAGGATTCCCATGGAACAAGATAAAAATTCCTAAGATTCTTTCCTTTCTACAAGAAGGTTTGGAGAAAGGATTATCTGCAAGTTCTCTGAAGGGACAGATCTCTGCTTTATCTGTTTTACTTCACAAAAGGCTGGCAGCTGTGCCAGACGTTTAAGCGTTTGTTCAGGCTCTGGTTAGAATCAAGCCTGTTTACAGACCTTTGACTCCTCCCTGGAGTCTTAATCTAGTTCTTTCAGTTCTTCAAGGGGTTCCGTTTGAACCCTTATATTCCGTAGATATTAAGTTATTATCGTGGAAAGTTTGGTTTTTTGGTTGCAATTTCTTCTGCTAGAAGAGTTTCTGAGTTATCTGCTCTGCAGTGTTCTCCGCCCTATCTGGTCCATGCAGATAAGGTGGTTTTGCGTACTGAGCCTGGTTTTCTTCCGAAGGTTGTTTCCAACAAAAATATTAACCAGGAGATAGTTGTGCCTTCTTTGTGTCTGAATCCAGTTTCAGAGAAGGAACGTTTGTTACACAATTTGGACGTAGTCCGTGCTCTAAAATTCTATTTAGAGGTTACTGAAGGTTTCAGACAAACATCTTCTTCGTTTGTTGTTTATTCTGGTAAAAGGAGAGGTAAAAAAGCAACTTCTACCTCTCTTTCCTTTTGGCTTAAAAGCATTATCAGATTGGCTTTTGAGACTGCCGGACGGCAGCCTCCTGAAAGTATCACAGCTCACTCCACTAGGGCTGTGGCTTCCACATGGGCCTTCAAGAACGAGGCTCCTGTTGACCAGATATGTAAGGCAGCGACTTGGTCTTCATTGCACTCTTTTGCCAAATTTTACAAATTTTATACTTTTGCTTCTTCGGAGGCTATTTTTGGGAGAAAGGTTTTGCAAGCCGTGGTGCCTTCCGTTTAGGTGACCTGATTTGCTCCCTCCCTTCATCCGTGTCCTAAAGCTTTGGTATTGGTTCCCACAAGTAAGGATGACGCCGTGGACCGGACACACCTATGTTGGAGAAAACAGAATGTATGCTTACCTGATAAATTACTTTCTCCAACGGTGTGTCCGGTCCACGGCCCGCCCTGGTTTTTTAATCAGGTCTGATGAATTATTTTCTCTAACTACAGTCACCACGTTACCATATGGTTTCTCCTATATATATTTCCTCCTGTCCGTCGGTCGAATGACTGGGGTAGGCGGAGCCTGGGAGGGACTATATGGCCAGCTTTGCTGGGCTCTTTGCCATTTCCTGTTGGGGAGGAGAATATCCCACAAGTAAGGATGACGCCGTGGACCGGACACACCGTTGGAGAAAGTAATTTATCAGGTAAGCATAAATTCTGTTTTTTTTCTTTTTCTTTCTTTCTTAAAGGGACAGTACTATAAATTAATTGTATTTATTTTTGCCTTGATTTTTGTTGCCATTTCCTTTCCTAAGTCATGAAATGGGATTCTGTTCCCTTTAATTTGTGTCTCCTATGTTTAGAGAACCAGATTCCATCGCCCTTGCAATTTTGTATTTCTTGTCTAGATAGGACATTAAAACATAAAAATAGACTTGTTTCTGAGCCATATGTCTCTTAGGATGATGCTGTTCAGGCGATGCCACAGCATTCTCCTCAAATGTCCCAAGCCTTAGTGGCGTCACATACAGTGCTCTGCGGTTCCTCTCAGTCTCCTTGAGGAGTGTATTTGCCTGGCGAAATTGTGGCGCAGGTATCTTCTGCGGTATCTGTGGCCTTATCTGCTATTTCTATGCTACAAGGGAAACGCAAGAGGAAAACTAGAGATTCAGATAGTAAGGTTTCTGCTCCCGCTTCTGCTAACCAAGTTGCCCTCTCTCATAGATCTTTTGAGGATGATATATCGGTAGCTTCTGAGGTTGAAATCTCAGATTTGGACAGTATAATTCCTTCATCTGATGCTGAAGTTGTATCCTTCAGATTTAAAGTGAATGTAAAGGGAGCGGGTGGGAACCGCTGCACTACAGAAAAAGTAACAGTAAAATGGACAGAAAAGGGGAAATAAAGTTGGACAAAAAAAAGATCAGGCAGGTGGTGGGGGTTGGTCTGTGGGGAAGGGGGAAGCTACACTACAGAAAATAAAAATAAAAACAAAAAAAACTTTTTATTTTGCAAAATGGGTACTGGCAGACAGCTGCCAGTACCCAAGATGGCCCCCAATAAGGCATATGGGGGAGGATTAGAGAGCTGTTTTGGGGGGGATCAGGGATGTTGGGGGCGAAGGGGGGATGCTACACCACAGCATATGTAAATATGCTTTAAAAAATAAAAATTAAAATAAAAAAAACTTTTATTTTAGTACTGGCAGACTTTCTGCCAGTACTTAAGATGGCGGGGACAATTGTGGGGTGGGGGAGGGAAGGGAGCTGTTTGGGAGGGATCAGGGGGTCTGATGTGTCAGGTGGGAGGCTGAGCTCTACACTAAAGCTAAAATTAACCCTGCAAGCTCCCTACAAACTACCTAATTAACCCCTTCACTGCTAGCCATAATACACGTGTGATGCGCAGCAGCATTTAGCGGCCTTCTAATTACCAGAAAGCAACGCCAAAGTCATATATGTCTGCTATTTCTGAACAAAGGGGATCCCACAGAAGCATTTACAACCATTTGTGCCATAATTGCACAAGCTGTTTGTAAATCATTTCAGTGAGAAACCTAAAATTGTGAAAAATTCTACTTTTTTTTTTATTTGATCGCATTTGGCGGTAAAATGGTGGCATGCAATATACCAAAATGGGCCTAGATCAATATTTTGGGTTGTCTGCTACACTACACTAAAGCTAAAATTAACCCTACAAGCTCCTTAATTAACCCCTGCACTGCTGGGCATAATACACGTGTGGTGCGCAGCGGCATTTAGCGGCCTTCTAATTACCAAAAAGCAATGCCAAAGCCATATATGTCTGCTATTTCTGAACAAAGGGGATCCCAGAGAAAAATTTACAACCATTTATGCCATAATTGCACAAGCTGTTTGTAAATAATTTCAGTGAGAAACTGAAAGTTTGTGAAAAAGTGAACGATTTTTTGTATTTGATCGCATTTGGCGGTGAAATGGTGGCATGAAATATACCAAAATTGGCCTAGATCAATACTTTGGGATGTCTTCTAAAAAAAATATATATACATGTCAAGGGATATTCAGGAATTCCTGAAAGCTAATCTTGAATAAAATGGTTTGGAAATAGCAAAGTGCTACTTATTTATGGCCCTATAACTTGGAAAAAAAGCAAAGAACATGTAAACATTGGGTATTTCTAAACTCAGGACAAAATTTAGAAAATATTTAGCATGGGTGTTTTTTGGTGGTTGTAGATGTGTAACAGATTTTGGGGGTCAAAGTTAGAAAAAGTGTTTTTTTTTCCATTTTTTTCTCATATTTTATAAAAATTTTTTATAGTAAATTATAAGATATGATGAAAATAATGGTATCTTTGGAAAGTCCATTTAATGGCGAGAAAAACGGTATATAATATGTGTGGGTACAGTAAATAAGCAAGAGGTAAATTACAGCTAAACACAAACACCGCAAAAATGTAAAAATAGCCTTGGTCCCAAACGGACAGAAAATGGAAAAGTGCTGTGGTCATTAAGGGGTTAAAAATGTGATTAAAAACAGGGGCACTTTAATTCATCAAAATTTACATTTCACTCCTGTTGTGAAAAAAAAACTTACCTTTTAAACTTGACAGCAGCTCCAGCTTCCTCCGGTCGTGGCAAGCCATTTCTGATGTCAGAAATGATGGATAGATCATCCTCCAATCACGGCTTCCACCCCGGGGGAAATCAGTGTCTGATTCAACACCGTGATTGGAGGAAGCCAGATTCCTCATTTTAGACCCAGGAAGAGGCTTTGCAACAAGTGGAGGAAGCTGGAGCTGCTGTGAAGATTAAAAGGTAAGTTCTCCCCCCCAACAGGAGTGAAATGTAAAATTTGATGAATTAAAGTGCCCCTGTTTTTAATTGAATTTTTAAAAACCAGGCACTTTAGCATCAAAATTTACATTCACTTTATGCTTGAACACCTTCGTGTACTGTTAAAGGAGGTTTCAGCTACTTTGGACGACTCCGATATTCCTGTCTTTGTCAATCCTAAGAAATCTAGTAAACTTAATAAATACTTTGATGTTCCTTCCTCTGTGGAGGTGTTTCCTGTTCCAGATAGTGCTACGGAGATTATTACACAGGAATGGAAGAAGCCAGGGATACCTTTTTCCCCGTCTCCTGTCTTTAAAAAGATGTTTCCTGTTGCTGACTCCGTTAAAGAGTTAAGGCACACGGTGCCTAAAGTAGAAGGGGCTATTTCTACTCTGGCTAAGTGAACTACTATTCCTATTGAGGATTGCTGCACTTTTAAGGATCCAGTGGACAAAAAGCTGGAGGCTTATTTGAAAAGGATGTATGTTCATCAAGGTCTCCAATGGCAACCTGCAGTGTGTATTGCTACTGTGTCAAGTGCAGCATCCTATTGGTTCGACACCTTGTCTGATTCTCTTCAGGTAGAGACTTCCAAGACAGGATTAACCAATGCCTTTATTTCTGATGCTATTTTGCAGGTTATTAAGCTGGTAGCCAAAATATCTGGCTTCGCTGTGTTAGCCCGCAGGGCATTGTTGCTGAAATCTTGGTCAGCAGATGTTTCCTCTAAGTCCAAGCTTCTGGCCGCTTCCTTACAAGGGTAAGACTTTGTTTGGACCTGAACAGGGGTGAAGGCGTGAGCCTACTAGAAAAGGGTGTACATATTAGCACTCCTCATCTGAGATAGCTTTTATTCCAAAAGTAAAAAAATGTTTCGGAATCAATACCGACAAATAGGTATATAGGACACAAATAATTCCCCTTGTGGGGGAGCAATAAAGGTTTAAAAATCAAAACTTTATTAGTTTAATTAAAATGGGAAAACACACATTAAAACAAAGTGGAAAACAAGATGAATTTCAAAGATAGAAAAATCTCCTGACCAGTGGGATGGATTATACTGCCCTTCTGGGTTACTCAGAAAGGGGGTAAATAAGTGATAACTGAAGTCAAAGGCATTTGCATTATATGGTATCAAAGGATATTATCAGACCGTTTATTATCAGGAAATATGTATATCCTTTGAAATGTATAATTCCAGCACATGAGTGTATTTAATACAATATGAGATCATATAGAATAGTTAGTTTGGATCAAGTGGGGCGTAAACTTTCTCTATTTTCCCAGGGATGCAGCACAGAATTCAAGACCTTTCCTTTCAGAGGCAGGTTCTTCCTCTCAAAATTATCTTCAGTCCAGATAAAAAAGATAAAAAGAGAGGTGATAGTTCTAGTTACCGTGAAGGAACAGGGCTTAGGATTCTATTTAAATCTGTTTGTGGTTCCCAAACAAGAGGGAACTTTTTGACCCATTCTAGACGTTGCCACATATCCCAGGAGCTTCTCAAAGTCTCTAGGGGTTCTCTTGGCAGTGATTCTGAGGATAGATCTGGATCAGGCGTCAACAGACTATCTCCCGTGGTGGCTTTCCTGGGAGCATCTGTCTCAGGACTCATGCTTCTGGAGACCTTCCTGGGTGACCTCGGTTGTCAGCCTGTTGGGCTGGGGTGCGGTCTGGGACTTGTTAACAGCGTTGGGTCTTTGGACTCGGGAGGAGTCTGCTCTCCCCATAAATATCTTGGAGTTTAGAGCGATTTACAATGCTCTGATGGCTTGGCCTCAGTTGTACTTAGCCAGGTTTATATGGTTCCAGTCGGACAACCATCAGATAGGAAACTGGAGTTCCTTACCCATGAAGGTGGTGGCTTGGATAGTTCAGTGGGAAGAAGCTCACAGTTGCTTCCTATCTGCCTTCCACTTCCAGGGGTGAACATCTGGGAAGCGGACATCTTGAGCAGATAGACTTTTCTTTCCGGGGAATGGTCAATTCATCCAGAAGTGTTCTCCAGGTTGATTCTCAAATGGGGGATGCCGGAGTTGGATCTGATGGTGTTTCGGTAGACCGTCAAGCTTCCAAGGTACGGTTCAAGGTCAAGAGATCCGCAGACTGCCCTGATAGATCTGGGGGTTCCTTGGAATCTATGTTTGGCATATCTGTGTTTCCTCCGTTTTGCTCTCCTTCCACAAGTCTTTGCTCATCTGGAACTATAGAGAGCATTGTTATTTCTAATAGCTCTGGTGTGGCTTTGCAGGTTCTGGTATGCAGAACTAGTGAAGATGTCATCTCTTCCTCTTTGGAGGTTGCTTCTGAGGACAGACCTTCTAACTCGGGGTCCATTCCTACATCCAAGTTATGTTTCTCTGAAGCATATACAAGCATGAATCCAAGGGCTATTCTTGGAGTAGGATCAGGATTCCTAGGATTTTGTTTTTTCTGCAGGAGGGTCTGGAGAAGGGATTGTCAGTCAGTACTCTGAAAGGTCAGATTTCTGCATTATCCATTTTGTTGCACAAGTTTCTGGCAGATGTGCCAGATGTTCAATCTTTTTGTCAGACCCTATCAGAATCAGGCCTGTGTTTAAGTCTGTTGCTCCTCCTTGGAGCCTTATCCTTGTTCTTAAAGTTTTGCTGCAGGCTCCGTTTGAGCCATTGCATTCTATAGATATTAAAGGGACATTCAACCATAGAATTGTTATTGTTTTAAAAGATAGATAATCCCTTTATTACTCATTCCCCAGTTTTGCATAACCAACACAGTTATATTAATGTACTTTTTACCTTTGTGATTACCTTGTATCTAGGAACCTTCTTCCAGCCCCCTGATCACATGAATGTGACTGTTTATTATCTATTGTCTTAAATTTAGCATTGTATTGTGCTAGATCTTAAATAACTTTCTGTGCCTGAACACAGTGTTATCTATATGGCCCACGTGTGCTTTCTGTCTCTTTGTGTTGAAAAGAGATTTAAAAAGCATGTGATAAGAGGCAGCCCTCAAAGGCTTAGAAATTAGCATATGAGCCTACCTATGTTTAGTTTAAACTAAGAATACCAAGAGAAAAAAGCAAATTTGATGATAAAAGTAAATTGGAAAGTCGATTAAAATTAAAAGTCCTATCTGAATAATGAAAGTTTAATTTATACCTGACTGTCCCTTTAAGTTGTTATCTTGGTAGGTTTTGTTTCTTGTTGCTATCTCTACTGCTAGGAGAGTATCATTTATCTTTCATGCTGATAAGGTGGTTCTTCGTACTAATTTGGGTTTTCTTCCTAAACAAAACACACACACACCTCTAGTACTGTGTTAAGTAATGCAGCACTACAGACAACACACACACACCTAGTACTGTATAAAGTAATGCAGCTCTACAAACACACACACCCCTCTAGTACTGTATAAAGTAATGCAGCACTACAGACAACACATGCACACTCCTCTAGTACTGTATAAAGTAGTGCAGCTCTACAGACGACTCACGCACACACCTCTAGTACTGTATAAAGTAGTGCAGCTCTACAAACAACACGCACACACCTCTAGTACTGTATAAAGTAGTGCAGCTCTACAAACAACACGCACACACCTCTAGTACTGTATAAAGTAGTGCAGCTCTACAAACAACACTCACACCCCTCTATTACTGTATAAAGTAATGCAGCACTACAGACAACACATGCACACTCCTCTAGTACTGTATAAAGTAGTGCAGCTCTACAGACGACTCACGCACACACCTCTAGTACTGTATAAAGTAGTGCAGCTCTACAAACAACACGCACACACCTCTAGTACTGTATAAAGTAGTGCAGCTCTACAAACAACACGCACACACCTCTAGTACTGTATAAAGTAGTGCAGCTCTACAAACAACACACACACCCATCTAGTACTGTATAAAGTAGTGCAGCTCTACAGACAACACACTTCTAGTACTGTAAAAACTAGTGCAGCTCTACAGACAGCTCACACACACACCTCTAGTACTGTATAAAGTAGCGCAGCTCTACAGACAACACCCATCTAGTACTGTATAAAGTAGTGCAGCTCTATAGACAACACATACACACCCCTCTAGTACTGTATAAAGTAATGCAGCACTAAAGACACCACACGCACCTAGTACTGTATAAAGTAATGCAGCACTAAAGACACCACATACACCTAGTACTGTATAAAGTAATGCAGCTCTACAAACAACACACACACCCCTCTAGTACTGTATAAAGTAATGCAGCACTACAGACAACGCATGCACACACCTCTAGTACTTTATTAAGTAGTGCAGCTCTACAGACAACACCCCTCTAGTACTGTATTAAGTAGTGCAGCTCTACAAACACACACACACACACACACACACACACACCTCTAGTACTTATAAAGTAGTGCAGCTCTACAGACAATACCCCTCTAGTACTGTATAAAGTAATGCAGCTCTACAAACAACACACACACCCCTCTAGTACTGTATAAAGTAATGCAGCTCTACAAACAACACACACACACCTCTAGTACTGTATAAAGTAATGCAGCTCTACAAACAACACACACACCCCTCTAATACTGTATAAAGTAATGCAGCTCTACAAACAACACACACACACCTCTAGTACTGTAAAGTAATGCAGCTCTACAAACAACACACACACACCCCTCTAGTACTGTGTAAAATAATGCCGCACTACAGACAACACATGCACACACATCTAGTACTGTATTAAGTAGTGCAGCTCTACAGACAACACCCCTCTAGTACTGTATAAAGTAATGAAGCTCTACAGACAACACACGCACACACCTCTAGTACTGTATAAAGTAGTGCAGCTCTACAGACAACACCCCTCTAGCACTGTATAAAGTAATGCAGCTCTACAGACAAAACACGCACCTAGTACTGTATAAAGTAATGCAGCACTACAGACAACACATGCACACACCTGTAGTGCAGCTCTACAGACATCACCCCTCTAGTACTGTATAAAGTAATGCAGCACTACAGACAACACACACACAGGACAAGTAGATTATCACGAGGGACAAGTAGATTGGGCTCCTGCTTTAGTCCCTTGGACAAGTAGTTTTTTTTTTTTTTTATTTCCACACCCCTGATTGGTTGCCACTAGTAATTGATGACGTTGCGGACTCTCCATATCTTAGCAAAGAAAACTAGATTTATGCTTACCTGATAAATTTATTTATTTCCGGATATGGAGAGTCCACGACCCCTCCCTTAAATTTAAGACAATTATTTTTTTACTAAACCTAAGGCACCTCTACACCTTTGTGTTATTCCTTTTTTTCCATTTTCCTTTCGGTCGAATGACTGGGGATTATGGATAGGAAGTGGCACTTAAAGTGAATGTAAATTTCTCTTGTAAGGTGTATCCAGTCCACGGGTTCATCCATTACTTGTGGGATATTCTCCTTCCCAACAGGAAGCTGCAAAGAGGACACCCACAGCAGAGCTATCCACACAGCTCCTCCCCTAACCCCACCCCCAGTCATTCTCTTTGCAACTCTCGACAAGATAGGAAGTATAAAGAGATATGTGGTGACTTAGTGTAGTTTTGCCTTCAATCAAGAGTTTGTTATTTTTAAACGGTACCGGCGTTGTGCTGTTTTACTCTCAGGCAGAAATTAGAAGAAGAGTTATGCCTGGAGGTTGATGATCTTAGCGGTTTGTAACTAAGGTCCATTGCTGTTCTCACACATAACTGAAGAGTATGGGATAACTTCAGTTGGGGGAACGGTCTGCAGTTTACCTGCTTTGAGGTATGTTCAGTACTTTTATTTCTAGAGAAGTTCTAGAAATTGCTGACAGAGCCTTGTGTATATTGAGGTAAGCTAGATGCAGTGATTTTACAACGACTGGGATCATGCTTACAAAGTGGGGTAATGCTCATGTTTTTTCTCATATTAATTAGTGACAAAACGTTTACATGTTTGCATAAATGGGATTTTTTCTCTGAGGGTGATAAGTCTTTTTTTCACATGGCATAGTCAGATACTCCCAGGAGTATTTCCTTAAAGCCCCTCTGACATCGAGTACATGGTGGGAGGGGCCTATTTTCACGCTCTAGTTGCGCAGTTTATTTCAGACATCCAGCTTCCCTAGAGGAGTCCTCTGGCATCTAAGGACCACTATAGAGGGCTTATTTCTACCCTAATCGTATTTGAGGGCAGGTATTTGAGGTGCAATGTTGTTTTAGTCCATTACTCACACTGTAAAAAAAGTCTTTACTACATTTCAACACTGTTTTGCAGTTTAAGTGTTAGTTTTTTTCTCTTAAAGGCACAGTACCGTTTTGTTTAATTGCTGTTTCACATTTATTAAAGTGTTTTCCAAGCTTGCTGGTGTCAATACTAGTCTGTTAAACATGTCTGACATAGAGGAAACTCCTTGTTCAATATGTTTGGAAGCCATTGTGGAACCCCTCTTAGAATGTGTACCAAATGCACTGAAGTTTCTCTAAATTATAAAGACCATATTATGGCTTTTAAAGATTTATCACCAGAGAATTCTCAGACTGAAAAAAGGGAGGTTATGCCATCTAGCTCTCCCCATGTGTTAGAACCTATAACTCCCGCCCAAGTGACGCCAAGTACATCTAGCGCGTCTAATTCTTTTACCTTACAGGACATGGCGGCAGTTATGTCTTCTACCCTCACAGAGGTATTGTCCAAACTGCCAGGGTTACAAGGAAAGCGAGACAGCTCTGGGGCTAGAACAAATACAGAGCTTTCTGACGCTTTAATAGCTGTGTCCGATATACCCTCGCTAGGCTCCGAAGCCGGTGCAAGGGAGTTGCTATCTGAGGGTGACATTTCAGATTCAGGGAAGGCTTTACTTCAGTCCGATTCTGAAATGACAGCGTTTAAAATGGACAAATACTTTGCAGTGCCTGTTTACACTGACGTTTTTCCAGTCCCTAAGAGATTTTCGGAAATTATTACTAAGGAATGGGATAGACCAGGTGTGCAGTTCTCTCCCCCTCCTGCTTTTAAAAAGATGTTTCCCATAGATGTCGCCATACGGGACTTGTGGCAGACGGTCCCTAAGGTAGAGGGAGCTGTTTCTACCCTAGCTAAGCGTACAACTATCCCTGTCGAGGACAGTTGTGCTTTCCTAGATCCTATGGATAAAAAATTGGAGGGTCTCCTTAAGAAAATTTTTATTCATCAAGGTTTTATTCTCCAGCCTCTTGCATGCATTGCTCCAGTTACTGCTGCAGCGGCTTTTTGTTTCGAGTCTCTTGAGGAGGCTCTACAGGTGGAGACCCCGTTAGATGATATCTTAGACAGGATTAAAGCTCTTAAGTTAGATAATTCCTTTATTTCTGACGCCGTTTTTCATTTAACCAAGCTAACGGCTAAGAATTCAGGTTTCTCTTGTAAGGTGTATCCAGTCCACGGATCATCCATTACTTGTGGGATATTCTCATTCCCAACAGGAAGTTGCAAGAGGACACCCACAGCAGAGCTGTAATATAGCTCCTCCCCTAACTGTCATAGCCAGTCATTCTCTTGCAACTCTCAACAAGCAAGGACGTTGTAGGAGAGAGTGGTTACATATAGCTAGTTTATTTTCTTCAATCAAAAGTTTGTTATTTTTAAATAGTACCGGAGTTGTGCTATTTTATCTCAGGCAGTAAATAGAAGAAGAATCTGCCTGAGTTTTCTATGATCTTAGCAGGTTGTAACTAAGATCCATTGCTGTTCTCACATATGTCTGAGGGGATTACACAGATGAGGTAACTTCAGCGAGAGAATGACGTGCAGTTTATTCTGCTATCAGGTATGTGCAGTTATAATTTTTTCTAGAGATGGAAAACACTAGAAAATGCTGCTGATACCGGATTAATGTAAGTTAAGCCTGAATACAGTGATTTAATAATGACTGGTATCATGCTTACTCCCAGGGATAATACCCTTATGATATTGCAATATAAAACGTTTGCTGGCATGTTTAATCGTTTTTATATATGCTTTGGTGATAAAACTTTATTGGGGCCTAGTTTTTTCCACATGGCTGGCTTTATTTTGATAACTTTCCCCACGTGTCAGACCCTTTGACTCCCGCTTAAGGGACTCATGCTCAAATGGCGCCAAGTACATCTAGGGCGCCCATAGCGTTTACTTTACAAGACATGGCGGCAGTCATGGATAATACACTGTCAGCAGTATTAGCCAGACTACCTGAACTTAGAGGTAAGCGAGATAGCTCTGGGGTGAGACAAAATGCAGAGCATACTGACGCTTTAAGAACCATGTCTGATACTGCCTCACAATATGCAGAAGCTGAGGAAAGAGAGCTTCAGTCAGTGGGTGATGTTAATGACTCAGGAAAGATACCTGATTCTAATATTTCTACATTTAAATTTAAGCTTGAACACCTCCGTGTGTTGCTTAGGGAGGTTTTAGCTGCTCTGAATGACTGTGATACCATTGCAGTGCCAGAGAAATTGTGTAGACTGGATAAATACTTTGCAGTGCCGGTGTGTACTGATGTTTTTCCAAATACCTAAAAGGTTTACAGAAATTATTAATAAGGAATGGGATAGACCAGGTGTGCCGTTCTCTTCCCCTCCTATTTTTAGAAAAATGTTTCCAATAGACGCCACCACATGGGACTTATGGCAGACAGTCCCTAAGGTGGAGGGAGCAGTTTCTACTCTAGTAAAGCGTACTACTATCCCTGTCGAGGACAGTTGTGCTTTTTTTTTAGATCCAATGGATAAAAAATTAGAGGTTACCTTAAGAAAATATTTATTCAACAAGGTTTTATCCTACAGCCCCTTGCATGCATTGCCCCTGTCACTGTTGCTGCGGCGTACTGGTTTGAGTCTCTGGAAGAGGCTTTACAGGTAGCGACTCCATTGGATGACATACTTGGCAAACTTAGAGCACTTAAGCTAGCCAACTCTTTTATTCTGATGCCATTGTTCATTTGACTAAACTAACGGCTAAGAATTCTGGTTTTGCTATACAGGCGCGCAGAGCGCTATGGCTTAGATCATGGTCAGCTGACGTGACTTCAAAATCTAAGCTACTTAACATTCCCTTCAAGGGGCAGACCCTATTTGGGCCTGGTTGAAGGAGATTATTGCTGATATCACTGGAGGAAAAGGTCATGCCCTTCCTCAGGACAGGTCCAAATCTAGGGCCAAACAGTCTAATTTTCGTGCCTTTCAAAACTTCAAGGCAGGTGCGGCATCAACTTCCTCTAATAATAAACAAGAGGGAACTTTTGCAGACCCTATTTGGGCCTGGTTGAAGGAGATTATTGCTGATATCACTGGAGGAAAAAGTCATGCCCTTCCTCAGGACAGGTCCAAATCTAGGGCCAAACAGTCTAATTTTCGTGCCTTTCAAAACTTCAAGGCAGGTGCGGCATCAACTTCCTCTAATAATAAACAAGAGGGAACTTTTGCTCAATCCAAGACGGTCTGGAGACCAAACCTGACATGGAAAAAAGGTAAGCAGGTAAAAAAGCCTGCTGCTGCCTCTAAGACAGCATGAAGGAGCGGCCCCCTATCCGGGAACGGATCTAGTAGGGGGCAGACTTTCACTCTTTGCCCAGGCGTGGGCAATAGATGTTCAGGATCCCTGGGCGTTGGAAATTATATCCCAGGGATATCTTCTGGACTTCAAAGCTTCCCCCCCAAAAGGGAGATTTCACCTTTCACAATTATCTGCACACCAGATAAAGAGAGAGGCATTCTTACACTGTGTACGAGTCCTCCTAGTTATGGGAGTGATCCATCCAGTTCCAAAGGAGGAACAGGGACAGGGTTTTTACTCAAATCTGTTTGTGGTTCCCAAAAAAGAGGGAACCTTCAGACCAATTTTGGATCTAAAGATCTTAAACAAATTCCTCAAAGTTCCGTCGTTCAAGATGGAAACTATTCGTACCATCCTATCACTGATCCAGGAGGGTCAATATATGACTACAGTGGATCTAAAGGATGCTTATCTTCACATTCCGATACACAAAGATCATCATCGGTTTCTCAGGTTTGCCTTTTAAGACAGGCATTACCAGTTGTAGCTCTTCCCTTGGGATTAGCTACAGCCCCAAGAATCTTTACAAAGGTTCTAGGGTCACTTATGGCGGTCCTAAGGCCGCGGGGCATAGCAGTAGCCCCTTATTTAGACGACATCCTGATACAGGCGTCAAACTTCCAAATTTCCAAGTCTCATACGGACGTAGTACTGGCATTTCTGTGGTCGCATGGGTGGAAAGTGAACGAGGAAAAGAGTTCTCTATCCCCACTCACAAGAGTTTCCTTTCTAGGGACTCTGATAGATTCTGTAGAAATGAAAATTCACCTGATGGAGCTTCTAAATTCCTGCCGGGTTCTTCATTCCATTCCGCGCCCTTCGGTGGTTCAGTGTATGGAAGTAATCGGCTTAATGGTAGCGGCAATGGACATAGTGCCGTTTGCACGCTTACATCTCAGACCGCTGCAACTATGCATGCTCAGTCAGTGGAGCGGGGATTACACAGATTTGTCCCCTCAACTGAATCTGGACCAAGAGACCAGGGATTCTCTTCTCTGGTGGCTATCTCGGGTCCATCTGTCCAAAGGTATGACCTTTCGCAGGCCAGATTGGACAATTGGTACGACAGATGCCAGCCTTCTAGGTTGGGGTGCAGTCTGGAACTCCCTGAAGGCTCAGGGATCGTGGACTCAGGAGGAGTCTCTCCTTCCATTAAATATTCTGGAACTAAGAGCGATATTCAAGGCTCTTCAGGCTTGGCCTCAGTTAGCAACTCTGAGGTACATCAGATTTCAGTCGGACAACATCACGGCTGTAGCTTACATCAACCATCAAGGGGGAACGAGATGTTCCCTAGAGATGTTAGAAGTTTCAAAAATAATTTGCTGGGCAGAGATTCACTCTTGCCACCTATCAGCTATCCATATCCCAGGTGTAGAGCACTGGGAGGCGGATTTTCTAAGTCGTCAGACTTTTCATCCGGGAGAGTGGGAACTCCATCTGGAGGCATTTGCACAACTGATTCATTGTTGGGGCAAACCAGAACTGGATCTCATGGCGTCTCGCCAGAACGCCAAGCTTCCGTGTTTCGGATCCAGGTCCAGGGATCCCAAGGCGACACTGATAGATGCTCTAGCAGCGCCCTGGTCTTTCAACCTGGCTTATGTGTTTCCACCGTTTCCTCTGCTCCCTCGACTGATTGCCAAGATCAAGCAGGAAAGAGCATCAGTGATTCTGATAGCACCTGCGTGGCCACGCAGGACCTGGTATGCAGATCTAGTGGACATGTCATCCTTTCCACCATGGTCTCTGCCTCTGAAACAGGACCTTCTACTTCAGGGTCCTTTCAACCATCCAAATCTAATTTCTCTGAGGCTGACTGCCTGGAGATTGAACGCTTGATTTTATCAAAGCGTGGCTTCTCCGAGTCAGTTATTGATACCTTAAGACAGACACGAAAGCCTGTCACCAGGAAAATTTACCATAAGGTATGGCGTAGATATCTTTATTGGTGTGAATCCAAGGGTTACTCATGGAGTAAGGTCAGGATTGCTAGGATATTATCTTTTCTCCAAGAAGGTTTGGAAAAAGGATTGTCAGCTAGTTAAGCATCTGGCAGATGTTCCAGACGTTCAGGCATTTGTCAGGCTTTAGTTAGAATCAAGCCTGTGTTTAAACCTGTTGCTCCACCATGGAGCTTAAACTTGGTTCTTAAGGTTCTTCAAGGAGTTCCGTTTGAACCTTTTCATTCCATATATATCAAGCTTTTATCTTGGAAAGTTCTTTTTTTGGTAGCTATTTCCTCGGCTCGTAGAGTCACTGAGCTATCTGCCTTACAATGTGATTATCCGTATGAAAAATCAGATAAGGAGAAAGTAGTCCTGCGTACCAAACCTGGGTTCTTACCTAAGGTGGTATCTAACAAGAATATCAATCAAGAGATTGTTGTTCCATCCTTGTGTTACACAATTTGGACGTGGTCCGTGCTTTAAAGTTTTACTTACAAGCTACTAAAGATTTTCGTCAAACATCTGCTTTGTTTGTTGTCTACTCTGGACAGAGGAGAGGTCAAAAGGCTTCGGCAACCTCTTTTTCTTTTTGACTAAGAAGCTTAATCCGCTTAGCCTATGAGACTGCTGGACAGCAGCCTGCTGAAAGGATTACAGCTCATTCCACTAGAGCTGTGGCTTCCACTTGGGCCTTTAAAAATGAGGCTTCTTTTGATCAGACGACTTGGTCTTCGCTTCATATTTTTTCCAAATTTTACAAATTTGATACTTTTGCTTCTTCTGAGGCTATATTTGGGAGAAAGGTTTTACGGGCAGTGGTTCCTTCCATTTAAGTTCCTGCCTTGTCCCTCCCTTCATCCGTGTACTTTAGCTTTGGTATTGGTATACCACAAGTAATGGATGATCCGTGGACTGGATACACCTTACAAGAGAAAACACAATTTATGCTTACCTGATAAATTTATTTCTCTTGTGGTGTATCCAGTCCACGGCCCGCCCTGTCATTTTAAGGCAGGTAATTTTTAAATTTAAACTACAGTAACCACTGCACCCTATGGTTCCTCCTTTCTCGGCTTGTTTTCGGTCGAATGACTGGCTATGACAGTTAGGGGAGGAGCTATATTACAGCTCTGTTGTGGGTGTCCTCTTGCAACTTCCTGTTGGGAATGAGAATATCCCACAAGTAATGGATGATCCGTGGACTGGATACACCACAAGAGAAATTTTTTTATCAGGTAAGCATAAAGTGTGTTTTTGCCATTCTGGGGCGTAGGGCGCTATGGCTTAAGTCCTGGTCAGCAGACGTTACTTCAAAGTCTAAGTTTCTTAACATCCCCTTCAAAGGACAGACCCTATTCGGGCCTGGCCTGAAGGAGATCATCTCTGACATTTCCTCAGGATAGGTCCAATAAATTAAGGACCAAACAGAATAATTTTCGTTCCTTTCGAAACTTCAAGGGTGGCGCAGCTTTGGCTTTCTCTAATGCTAAACAAGAGAGAAATTTCGCCCAGTCCAAGCCAGTCTGGAGACCTAACCAGACTTGGAACAAAGGGAAGCAGGCCAAAAAGCCTGCTGCTGCTTCTAAGACAGCATGAAGGGGTAGCCCCCGATCCGGGACCGGATCTAGTCGGGGGCAGACTTTCTCTCTTCGCCCAGACTTGGGCAAGAGACGTCCAGGATCCCTGGGCACTAGAGATTGTTTCCCAGGGATATCTTCTGGAATTCAAAGGTTCATCTCCAAAGGGGAGATTTGATCTCTCACAACTATCTGCAAACCAGATAAAGAGAGAGGCATTCTTACATTGCGTTCAAGACCTACTGGTTATGGGAGTGATCCACCCAGTTCCAAGAGAGGGGCAGGGTTTCTATTCAAACCTGTTTATTGTTCCCAAAAAAGAGGGAACTTTCAGACCAATCTTGGATCTCAAGATCCTAAACACATTTCTCAGGGTCCCATCCTTCAAGATGGAGACAATCAGAACCATCCTCCCTATGATCCAGGAGGGTCAATATATGACTACCGTGGACTTAAAGGATGCTTATCTCCACATTCCGATTCACAGAGAGCATCATCAGTTCCTCAGGTTCGCCTTCCTAGACAGGCATTACCAGTTTGTGGCTCTTTCCTTCGGGTTAGCCACGGCGTCAAGAGTCTTTACAAAGGTTCTGGGGTCCCTACTGGCGGTCCTAAGGCCGCGAGGCATAGCAGTGGCTCCTTACCTAGACGACATCTTAATCCAGGTGTCGACTCTTCAAATCGCCAAGTCCCATACGGACATTGTTCTGGCCTTTCTGAGGTCTCACGGGTGGAAGGTGAACGTAGAAAAGAGTTCTCTCTCCCCCCTCACAAGAGTTTCCTTCCTTGGGACTCTGATAGATTCAGTAGAAATGAAGATTTTTCTGACAGAGGTCAGGATATCAAAGCTGCTAACTTCCTGCCGTGCTCTTCATTCCATTTCTCGGCCGTCAGTGGCTCAGTGTATGGAAGTAATCGGCCTAATGGTAGCGGCAATGGACATAGTTCCGTTTGCCCGCCTACATCTCAGACCACTGCAACTTTTGCATGCTCAATCAGTGGAATGGGGACTACACAGATTTGTCTTCTCTGCTAAATCTGGATCCTTGTTACGGGTCCAGGTCAAGGGATCCCCGGGCAGCACTGATAGATGCTCTAGCAGTGCCCTGGTCCTTCAGCCTGGCTTATGTGTTTCCACCATTTCCTCTCCTCCCTCGTCTGATTGCCAAGATCAAGCAGGAGAGAGCTTCGGTGATTTTGATAGCACCTGCGTGGCCCCGCAGGACTTGGTATGCAGATCTGGTGGACATGTCATCCTTTCCACCATGGACTCTGCCGCTGAGGCCGGACCTTCTGCTCTCAGGTCCATTCAAACATCCAAATCTAATTTCTCTGCGTCTGACTGCTTGGAGATTGAACGCTTGATTTTATCAAAACGTGGTTTCATTGATACCTTGATTCAGGCTCGAAAGCCTGTCACCCAGGAAAATCTATCATAAGATATGGTGTAAATATCTTCATTGGTGTGAATCCAAGGGTTACTCATGGAGTAAGGTCAGGATTCCTAGGATTTTATCTTTTCTCCAAGAAGGATTGGAAAAGGGATTATCAGCTAGTTCCTTTAAAGGGACAGATCTCTGCTCTGTCTATTCTTTTGCACAAGCGTCTGGCAGATGTTCCAGACGTTCAGGCATTTTGTCAGGCTTTAGTTAGAATCAAGTCTGTGTTTAAACCTGTTGCTTCGCCATGGAGTTTAAATTTAGTTCTTAAAGTTCTTCAAAGGGTTCCGTTTGAACCTTTGCATTCCATAGATATCAAGCTTTTATCTTGGAAAGTTCTGTTCTTAGTAGCTATCTCTTCGGCTCGAAGAGTTTCTGAGCTATCTGCCTTACAGTGTGATTCCCCTTATCTGATCTTCCATGCAGATAAGGTAGTTTTGCGTACCAAACCTGGGTTTCTTCCTAAGTTAGTATCTAATAAGAATATCAATCGGGAATTTGTTGTTCCGTCACTGTGTCCTAATCCTTCTTCAAAGAAGGAACGTCTGTTACACAATCTTGACGTGGTTCGTGCTTTAAAGTTTTATTTACAAGCTACTAAGGATTTTCGTCAAACATCTGCATTGTTTGTTGTCTACTCTGGGAGGAGGAGAGGCCAAAAGGCTTCGGCAACTTCTCTTTCTTTTTGGCTGAGAAACATAATCCGGTTAACTTATGAGACTGCTGGCCAGCAGCCTCCTGAAAGAATTACAGATCATTCTACTAGAGCGGTAGCTTCCACTTGGGCTTTTAAACATGAGGCCTCTGTTGAACAGATTTGTAAGGCGGCGACTTGGTCTTCGCTTCATACTTTTTCTAAATTCTACAAATTTGATACTTTTGCTTCCTCAGAGGCTATTTTTGGGAGAAAGGTCTTACAGGCAGTGGTGCCTTCCGTTTAAGTTCCTGCCTTGTCACTCCCTTCATCCGTGTCCTAAAGCTTTGGTATTGGTATCCCACAAGTAATGGATGAACCTGTGGACTGGATACACCTTACAAGAGAAAACAAAATTTATGCTTACCTGATAAATTTCTTATCCAGTCCACGGCCCGCCCTGTCACTTTAAGGCAGGTGTTTTTATTTTTAATACTACAGTCACCACTGCACCCTATAGTTTCTCCTTTTTCTTACTTGTCTTCGGTCAAATGACTGGGGGTGGGGGTTAGGGGAGGAGCTGTGTGGACAGCTCTGCTGTGGGTGTCCTCTTTGCAGCTTCCTGTTGGGAAGGAGAATATCCCACAAGTAATGGATGAACCCGTGGACTGGATACACCACAAGAGAAAGAAATTTATCAGGTAAGCATAAATTTTGTTTTTGATTATAAAGTACCTGGTTTTTAAAAATTCGATTAAAAACAGGGGCACTTTAATTCATCAAAATTTACATTTCACTTGTGTTGTGAAAATACCTTTTAATCTTCACAGCCGTTCCAGCTTCCCCCAGTTGTCGCAAGTCTACCTACGTCAGAAATGACGGATTAGTCATCCTCTACCTACGTCAGAAATGACGGATTCCTCATTTTAGACCCAGGAAGAGGCTTTGCAACGGGCGGAGGAAGTGATGCAGCTGCTGTCATTTTAAAAAATGGGCACTTTATCATCAAAATTTACATTCACTTTAACAGCTTTGCTGTGGTGCTCTTTGCCTCCTCCTGCTGGCCAGGAGTGATATTCCTACTAGTAATTGATGACGTTGTGGCCTCTCCATATCCGGAAAGAAATAGATTTATCAGGTAAGCATAAATCTTGTTTTAATATGACAACTTCATACTTTTTAATATCCCTTTAAGGGAGATAAGACACAAATGTCCACCAGAGTTTTTAAGTAGCTTTCTAAATCCATAATCAGGTGACCATTTTAAATGCCTTTAAAACACTCATTTTTATGTAGATATTTTACAATTTAGTACATAATTGATGATATAAACTATTCATATATTAAAAAATGACTTTAATATCCATTTAAGTGCACAATTGTATAGACCTTTTTTTTTTAGTGGGACTATTTGGCGTAGAATAGAAGGCTGTAGCTATCTTGTATTGAGTGTGAAGGGGTCACATTCTGAATTGAAGTGGTTATTTTTTAAAGTCTTTGTGGTATTGAAAACATTTGTTACTTATAGCTTATAATATTTATTTTTCAGGTACCAGTCTGTAACTTGCATGGCTCCTCTGGTAGACCCAGAGTCCCAAGAAAACATGGCAGGGCAAATTCCACTTCACCCACTCCCTGAGGAAATCCAGAAGGTATTGTACCGGAACAAATGTGTTGTATGTGTGCTTTTCTGTAAACCGCTATTCTTTCTTATAGGTTTTAGCGTCAAAGGCCAAGATTAGAATTCATTCAAGGTGCACTAGTAACTAACAATCACTTGTTGTTCGTCTTTTTTACCAAGCCGTTCCAATATTGTCACTCATGTGACTTCTGAGAAACTGTATACTAAACAATTGTAATCATTCACTTTACTCTTTCTCTTTTCACATTTTTTTTTTACCAGTAAGGAAGCATGAGATTTTAAGCAACTTTCCAATTTGCTTCTATCATCAATTTTGCTTCGTTCTCTTGGCATCCTTTGCTAAAGCGTAATCCAAGGTGAGCTTAGGAGCGCACACGTTTCTTTAGTCATCTGGCAGCAGTGTTTTCAACAATGTTTATAGCAATGTCATACATAGTTGCAAACACTGCTACCACAGATTGCTATAGACATGCACTCTCCTATAAGCATGCCAAGGTTTAGTCTTCGACAAAGGATATAAAGAGAACAAAACAAGTTTGACAATAGAAGTGAAATGGAACGTTGATTAAAACGGCATGCTCTATCTATCTGAATAATTAAAGTTTAAATGTAACTTTACATTTGACTGATTTTCTACTCCTTAAACTTAATGTGTGCAGTTAGCACATTCCTAAAAGAATTTCCTTCCAGCGTATAAGGCTAAGCTTTATTATTCAAGATCTAAATTAAAATATAAATACATTAAAAATGACTTTCCTCCTGGCGTATAGATGTTTTACACCATGTGGGTTGTCCAGTTTGGAAAATTTGATTAGGTGCCTTATTACTCAGTTATATCCATACGCTTGTGGTTCCTGGTTCTGCAAAGTCAGATTCCGGACATATGGAAACAGTAATAACCTATGTGCAGAGCAACACTAAACAGTGCATTGAACGGATTGGGTTTTAAAACAAGGGAGAAAGATGATAATTCCAGGATGACTGCATAGGGTTAACCTTAATTTTAGCTTTTGGGTCATCTAGTAGGATTATATATCCTGGAACGTACAGTTCAGTAGAAGTGTTCTTATTTGAGCGTAATAGTAGTGTTTGAACACAGTGTGTTCTTCTAAAGATAACTTTTCCTAACAACTCATTTTGTCCCATTTTTCAATAATCAACAACAGTGTTCAAGTTGGAACCTGTAGTATACATTTTTTTATTTTTTTAAATGCCAAATTGTATACTAATCTGTACTGAGCACAATTTGTATTTACCGCTAAAACCAGTGAACTATAATAAAAAATGTCTGTTTTTTACTGCCAAACTGGGTGATTGGAAAACAGTTCTATAGAATCTTATTTAACTTTTTTTGTTTTCTCACTTCTGTAAAGTAACATGCACACTCTATTTTGTTTGCCTGTTTTAGATCTGTCTGAAATTGTCCTCAGTAGAATAAGTAAATAAGGGGAAATCTAGGTTCCAACATGGCAGAACCTTTTTTAGAAACTAAACCTTTACATGCGTATATTTAATATGTAAGCAACTAATACAATGTAAAAAAATATCTAATAGGCTAATGTTTGCTTTGAATACTGTATATCATTATCTCTAGCATCTATTTACTGTGTAATATCCCTTTTAAGCATAAACACAAGTGTTTATCAAATACAGATATTAGATGATTCTCAGACCAAAACGGGATGAGTTTGTTTTATTTTGTAACGCCAAAGCATAGATTACTTGGATAAAAGATAGGGATATCAGAAACGGCTCACTAAAGCCATTTGCTAAACACAATGCTTAAGTTATTTATGGGAATTAGCAAGGTCATTTTGTTTTATTTTTCTCTATAAAAGATATTGCAAAACATTTAACTGAACTCCGTTTTTGTATTCTTTATTTTTGAGGAAATGGTTTTCAGATAACTGGTTGTTTTATAAATATTTTTGTTACATTGGGAAAGAAAGCTTTTTTTTTCTCTTTTCAGTTGGTTTTTTTGTTTTTGAGATAACGTGAAGGTTCCAATTTGTGTTCAGCTTTCCAAACCACAAAAGCATTTTAGGTGATATACATTTAAAAAATGTGTTTGCTAGTATTGTTTCTGATTGTGTAACATACAGCCTTTAATTTAAAAGGCTGTATTAATGTGCTACATATTTCTGCACTGCATTATATTTTGTATTGTCTAAACCTAAACCATATTATGTGAGGTTGTTGAAAGACTTTTTAATAGTAACAATGTTGTAACCATTCTGAAAGCTAACAGATTAAATAGAAACTGCAGGAAAAATATTTAAAGGGACTTAAAACCCCAACATTTTCTTCCATGATTCAGATCAGAGCATATCATTTTTTACCAACTTTCTAGATTACTTGTATTATCAATTTTTTTGTTCTCTTGGTATCTTTTGTTGAAAAGCAGGGGCATAAACTCAGGAGCGTGCACTTGTCTGGAGAAATATACGGCAGCAGTTTTGAAACAGTGTAATTAATTTGCAAGAACTCTAGATGGCAACACTTTTTCTTGCCACGTAGTGCTCTAGACACTTACCTAGGTATCTCTTCAACAAAGAATACAAGGAGAACAAAGCACATTTGATAATAGAAGTAAAGTTGAAATTTTTTTAAACTTTATGCTCTGTCTGAATCACAAACAAAATCTTATCCCTTTAAAGGGACATTAAACCCAAAATTTTATTTCATGATTCAGACAGAATACAATGTTAAATAGCATTCCAATTTACTTCTAGTATCTAATTTCCTTAATTCTTTAGATATCCATTGTTAAAGAAATAGCAATGCACATGGGTGAGCCAATCACATGAGGCATCTATGTGCAGCCACCAATCAGCAGCTACTGGGCCTATCTAGATATGCTTTTCAGGAAAGAATATCAAGAGATTGAAGCAAATTAGATAATAGAAGTAAATTAGAAAGTTGTTTTAAATGATATTCTCTATCTGAATCATGAAATAAAAAAATTGGGTTTAATGTCCCTTTAAGGTCTGTTCCCCAGATCAAACCGTGGTTAAAAAAAAAATCACACAGCTGCAATATATCAAACACCTATTGTGAGTCTGTCGCATTAAAATAAAAATGTTGCTGAAATAGTACCAAATATTTGATTTCATAAACTATACCCGTTTTCTTTATTCAGAACCAATATATTTACTAAAACAGTTTGAAAATACAAAATAAATTATATGTATCATATAATATATATATTATTTGCTTAGTTGGAATAGAATGTACCAACACCTTGATTTACAATAAATAGTTTTTTGCAATAACAGTTTGTTAGTATTTAAAAATATGGAGTAAGAATTAATGTAATTTCAAATCAAAAAGTGCAATGTTTTGTTTATTAGCAAAAAGGGTAAAATGTTCCTGGATCATCTAATTTTTAAAGATACTGAGAAATAGATTTAAAGGGACAGTACACAGTAAATTAATTCTAGATATAATTATGTATTTTAAGCAAAGATTAACCTGAAAAAATATCTAGATATATTTTCTAAATTATATTATTTGTTTAACTATTAAAGAAATATGAGTTATTACATCTTTACTTTTATGGATGCATTTCACCTTTTACTAACCTTAAAGCATGTGACCTAAATTATTTATTTTCCCTTGTTGAGAATTTGGTGACTGTGGGACAAATATGCTCATCTGAAAATGAGAAATATATTGCACATAAAGGGCAAGATTACATGCGCGGCGCAAGCTTCAGCGTAACTGCTAAAACCCACACTGCCTGTAATTTCACCTCGCACATCGGGGTATCACATATACGGCGCTGGCAGTTCATAAACTGCCGTAAGTCAGATAAAGTAGCGATATCCAGAAATGTGCGTAAATACAATCTTCTGGAGTAGCCAGTGACTTACGGCACTTTAGAAACTGCCGGCGCCTAAGAAAATAAAAAAATATATTAGATCTCCCGTAAAAGTCTAACCCACCTCCCAAAAATAAACCTGACACTTCAAAACCCCTATATATGCAATCCCCCCACATCGCAACTAAAAATAAAAGTATTAACCCCTAAACAGGCAAACCCCCACAACACACTATGCCTAATTAAACTATTAACATCTAATCCGCCATTTACCCAAATCACGAACTACCTAGTAAAAGTATTAACCCCTAAATCCGCCAACCCCAACATCGCAAACTACCTAATAAATGTATTAACCTCTAATCCGCCATTAACCCACATCGCAGAGTACCTATTAAAACTATTAACCCCTAATCCGCCATTACCCCACATCGCAACACACTAAACTGCTAAACCCACACAAGTACCCTAATTAACCTATGAACCCCTAATCCGTCAACCCCCACAACGTAAATAACTAATTTAATTACTAAGCCCCCTAACCTAACACCCACTAAATTAACCCCAAATTACATAAAATAATAAAATAATAAATTATAATTAAAATAATAAAATACTAAATTATAATTAAAATAAAAATTCCTAACAGTACTTAGAAAATTAAACCTAAGATTAAAATAAATTCATCTAAAATTACCAAAAATAAGTCTAACATTACAGAAAATAATAAACAAAATTATCCAAAATAAAAAAATTAAACCTAATCCCTATGAAAATAAAAAAGGCCCCCAAAATAAAAACACCCCCTAATCTAATGCTAAACTACCAATAGCCCTTAAAAGGGCTTTTTAAAGGGCATTGCCCTAAGTTAAACAGCTCTTTTGCATTTAAAAAAAATTCTAAGTCACCCCCTAACAGTAAAACCCACCACCCAACAAACCCCCCAAAATAAATAAACCTAACACTAAAAAACCTAAACTACCCTTTTGTATGGGCATTGCCCTTTAAAGGGCATTCAGCTCTTTTACGATTACCCATTAAAACCCTAATCTAAAAAATCAAAAACAAACAAAAAATAAAAAAAATCCTAACTCTAACCTCCAAATAGGTACTCACTGATCCTGAAGTCAGGCTGAGAAGGTCCTGTTCCAGGCGGGGAAGTCTTCTTCCAAGCAGCTGACATCTTCTTTCAAGCGGGGACCACTTCCTTCTTCATCCAGGACCAAGCTGGCTCGGAGATGAGATGATTTGAACAGCCAATAAGATTTCAGTATCTCTCATCCTATTGGCTGATTTGAAGTTTGAAGAATCAAATCAGCCAATAGGAATGCAAGGGACGCCATATTTAAACGCATACCTTGAATCCACTATTCAGTATACGGCGGCGATCGTAGGAAGAGGATCCTCCATTCTCCATGGCTCAGCAGTCGCCGGTCCTGCTCCGCGCTCATCTCCCCTCCGTACCGGCTTGGTCCTGAATGAAGAAGGAAGTGGTCCCTGCTTGGAAGAAGATGTTGGGCGCTTGGAAGAAGACTTCACCGCCTGGAACAGGACCTTCTCCGCCGGTACCTATTTGGGGGTTAGACTTAGGCTTTTTTTTTTAGATTAGGCATTTATCGGGCACTCTTAAAAGAGCTGAATGCCCTTTTAAGGGCAATGCCCATACAATGGGTAGTTTAGGATTTTATAGTGTTAGTTTTTTTTTATTTTGGTGGGTTTGTTTTGTGGTGGATTTTACTGTTATAGGGGGGACTTAGTATTTTTTAAGGTAAAAAAGCTGTTTATCTTAGGGCAATGCCCTACAAAAGGCCATTTCAAGGGCTATTGGTAGTTTAGTATTAGATTAGGGAGTGTTTTTATTTTGGGGGGGCTTTTTTTTTTTTAATAAATTTTTTATTGAGGTTATCAAGATGATACAGTGTTAATAAAATGCCATGCAATAAAAACAACTGAATAGTTAACATACAAAAAGCTGTTGAATAATACAGAGATATTACATTAGATCTGTGTGGGCATCTGCCTTGAACCTCCATTTTTATATTATTTTCTGTAGTGTGGTCCTCTATGAAAAGGAGGGGTTACTTTTGAACCCCAGAGAGCGTATGGGCACAGGTAGAGGAGATTGGCATTTGAAGAGGCCACTTTTGGGCCTAGTGGTTGGGATAGCAAGAAGGGAAAAGACAGCAGGATAAGACTGCTTTAAAGAAATGAAAGAGAGGGAGGGGAAAAGGTGAGAAGAGGGAAAAAAAGGGGTTGGGGGGGGGGGAGATGGGCTCTTGTTAGAGGTATGAGTTGTCAAGTGCTAAGGGAGTGTCAGGGAGGTAGTAGTTTGGGGGGACACCATTAGATAGGAGAATTATAAAAGGTACCTCATAGGGTTATTAGATAAAGGAGTTTTGGTGTGCTTGGCATTCATAGAGACTTTAAAAGCTATGTCTAGGGGACTTAAGTAGCTCAGCAAAGAGAAGAAAGAGCTTCCTATATGCATCTAAGTAAGTAATGCCTTAGTTTTCACAATGCTCTAACAGACACTATATCTATATAGCTCCTTTGTCGTAGGAGAGTATGTGAGACTTACTTCTAGGAAGCGCGTCTCTTTTACTTCAAGGGTAATATGAACAACAGTAATAAATATCTATGACAGAACATACAGACATAGAACCCTTTGTGAGGTAGTCTCAAACTGGGGAGCATATTAGAGAATGGATATAAGTATTTAGAGGATAGTCCATGTGACATTAGGATAGTACTTAATAAAGATAAAACTATGTAAAAACTTAGGTGCGACAATAATACTCTCATGTAATAAGCAGTAGAAATGATTCAGCTCTGCGTGTCTTAATTTTCAACAGTTCAAACCGGTGGGGGATAACGTCAAATTGACCCACGAAGTAGGCATGTCTTCTCTTCGTAGCATATGTTGATCAGGCTATGGGGATGCATATAAGGAAGGAGATGATCAATCTATCCTATCCCCAATCTGAGGGCCAAGAACACAGCGGCTGTTAAAAGTTTCTGATTAGTGGCATTTCTGTCGTAGCCCGAGTGAGGTTTCTGAGGCTGTTGTAAAAGATCTTTGAGACCCTGCGGTTCGTTAATGTGCGGGTCGTTCTCTCTGCCTTCCGTCTTCCTCTGAACTTTAGGTGAGGGTTTGCAGTAGGCGGTAGGTCTAGTGTCAGTAATAATGTCCGGTACATACCAGGGCTTGCTGAGCTGTCGTTGCCTGGTCTGTTGCGGGAGCAAGACATCGCTATGAGGACCCTCTCCCGAAGGCCTAGGTGTTGGCTGCTGTACAGTGGTGAGTTGCGTTGGCGTAAGGGGTGGTGCTGTATCTAACAGAGATCCCCGGCAAAACCTTGGCGCAGAAGAAGCGGCAGCGCTATCTGACTTAATGGGGTCCTGGGGGTCCAATATGCTGTGCTGAGTGCGTATCTCAACTTTCAGTGTCTCTGTTGTAGTAGTAGCGCTGGAGTTCTCCGGGTGTAAGGAGAGCAGTAAGTTTTCAAAGCATATGTCCATCTGCCGCTCAAAGGCTGCTAGCCGATCCGCTATCTCTGTAGGTAAAGGGTTTCTCTCCATCTTGCAGAGGTTATAAAGTCCCTGTTGTTGCTGGTTGCCTTCAGAGGCGATGCTGTAGTATGACCTGCACCCCAAGATGGCGCCTGTAATATAAGCGCTGTGCTGTCTTCTGTGAATAAATGTTGTGGAATATGGCGCTGTACCTGCCTCCTGTGACTTCTTAGTTGACTTAGGTGTTTTGCCTCATGTGCTACTCTCGTTTAGTGTGTAGTTACCTGCTCTGAGCCGGCAATTAAGTAAAAATCTATAAAATATAGCCGGAGCTCATGTAGAGTGTGACCGCTCAGATGCAGGGCTGTCTCCGCCCCCCTTGGGGGGCTTTTTTATTTTCATAAGGATTAGGTTTAATTTTTTTTATTTTTGATAATTTGGTTTATTATTTTATGTAATGTTAGACTTTTTTATTTTTTGTAATCTTAGATTAATTTTTATTTTTTTAATTTTAAGTAATTTTAGCTTTTTTAATTGTAACTTAGTATTTTTTAATTTTGGTAATGGGGTTAATTTAGGGGGTGTTAGGTTAGGGGGCTTAGTAATTTCATTAGTTATTTGCATTGTAGGGGTTTGGCGGATTAGGGGTTAATAGATTTATTAGGATTATTGCATTTGGGTTTTGCGGATTAGGGGTTAATAGTTTCTCCTACATTGGTGTCTGGTCCACGGCTTCATCCTTACTTGTGGGAATATTCTCTTCCCTAACAGGAAATGTTAGCAAAAGCTGCCCATATAGCCCCCCTCTGGCTCCGCCCCCCAGTCATTCTCTTTGCCGCTCTGAACAAGTAGCATCTCCACGGGGATGGTAAAGCGTACGTGGTGTTAGTTGTAGTTTTATTTCTTCTATCAAGAGTTTGTTATTTTAAAATAGTGCCGGTTTGTACTATTTACTCTACAACAGAAAGTGATGAAGAGTTCTGTTAAAAGAGGAGTATGATTTTAGCAACAGTAACTAAAATCCATTGCTGTTCCCACGCAGGACTGTTGAGCCCAGAGAACTTCAGTTGGGGGGAACAGTTTGCAGACTTTTCTGCTCCAGGTATGACTAGTCTCTTTTCTAACAAGACATAGTAATGCTAGAAGACTGTCATTTCCCTTTTGGGATCGGTAAGCCATTTTCTTAGACTCATAACAGAATGAAGGCTTATAAATGGGCTATATACTGGTTGACACTTTTGTGGGCTAAATCGATTGATTGATATAATATTTATATGATTTTTGGAGTGTTTTGAGACTTGGAAACACTTTTGGGAACGTTTTATTACGCCTGGCAGTGTGTTAGACACCTAATCTAGTCAGGAAGGCCCCTTCACTCTGGTATGCAGAGGGAGGAAGCCTCATTTTCACGCCTTAATTGCGCAGTTACTTCTGGAAGCAGTGCATGCAGCTTCATGTGAGAGGGTCCTGTGGCCACAAAAACGATTCTAAGAGGCTTATTTCTGTGGTGAATAACTCCCAAGGAAGGTAAAGCCGCAGCAAAAGGCTGTGGCAGGGACTGTAGTGGGTTTAAACTACTAAATTGAACAATTAGCTCTGGTTTGCTCATTTAAGGGGTTAAAGACTTGAAATTTGGTGTGCAATACTTTCAAAGCATTAAGACACTAGGGTGCAAATTTCGTAAAGATCGGATAATTCCTTCATAGTTTTTCAAACATTCAGAAATAAAGTGTACTCTGTTTATTATTTAAAGAGACAGTAACGTTTTTGTTTAAAAATGTTTTTTTTGCATTAATAGCCTGACTAAGTCAGTCTAACATGTCTGTACCTTCAGATAGATTATGTTCTGTGTGTATGGAGGCCAAGGTGATTCCCCCTTTAAATGTATGTGAAAATTGTGCCATGGCGTCCAAACAAAGTAAGGACAGTAATGTCACATTTAATAAGGTTGCCCAAGATGATTCTTCAAATGAAGGTAGTGGGGATAGTTCTGAATGTTTGGTAGGGTTAGACTGTCTAGCTGGTGGGGAATTAGCACACCTGAAGTAAACTTTATCCCAAAGTTTAAAGAGTTATAGTTAGTTGTAGTAGGTGGCGCAAACCAAGTTGCTATTCCCAATGGGTCTTACTGAAAATATGTGTGATAATATGTGGGCTCAATATATGTTAATGTTTTGATGAGTACTATTTTATATTCTCTTTCGGAAAAAAATTGGATGTCGAAACTTGTTTAAGAAATAAATATGATCCTTTATTTGATTATGGTAAATTTACCCAATACTAGTGATGCTAAAAGTACAATTAAACAAAAATTATTACAAATTCCTTCAGAGTTTAAAAAATGACACCGGTGTCTCTATGTATAAGAATGTACGTAATTTTCTAAAAAATATAAAAAATTAAATTAAAATAATATCATTGAAATCTTGCAATTTATACAGTTATAGGTTTATCACAAGTTGTAATTTCTAACAAAATGTTTGTAAATACAATATTATAGTGGATAAGACAATAGTTGCTGTATAGTTCATATAGGATACTTTGTTTCAAGTTCAGCTGTGCAATTGAGATCTTATCTTAGGTAACTATATATCAAATGTAGAGGTATGTTAGTGCGATTTTTATCACACTGTGATATAAGTATACAAATTAGTACCTTGAAGTGTATCCGTTTGATATCACTTTTGTGAGATGATTGCGGTTAAATACAGGGAGTGCAGAATTATTAGGCAAGTTGTATTTTTGAGGATTAATTTTATTATTGAACAACAACCATGTTCTCAATGAACCCAAAAAACTCATTAATATCAAAGCTGAATAGTTTTGGAAGTAGTTTTTAGTTTGTTTTTAGTTATAGCTATTTTAGGGGGATATCTGTGTGTGCAGGTGACTATTACTGTGCATAATTATTAGGCAACTTAACAAAAAACAAATATATACCCATTTCAATTATTTATTTTTACCAGTGAAACCAATATAACATCTCAACATTCACAAATATACATTTCTGACATTCAAAAACAAATCAGTGACCAATATAGCCACCTTTCTTTGCAAGGACACTCAAAAGTCTGCCATCCATGGATTCTGTCAGTGTTTTGATCTGTTCACCATCAACATTGCGTGCAGCAGCAACCACAGCCTCCCAGACACTGTTCAGAGAGGTGTACTGTTTTCCCTCCTTGTAAATCTCACATTTGATGATGGACCACAGGTTCTCAATGGGGTTCAGATCAGGTGAACAAGGAGGCCATGTCATTAGATTTTTTTCTTTTATACCCTTTCTTGCCAGCCACGCTGTGGAGTACTTGGACGCGTGTGATGGAGCATTGTCCTGCATGAAAATCATGTTTTTCTTGAAGGATGCAGACTTCTTCCTGTACCACTGCTTGAAGAAGGTGTCTTCCAGAAACTGGCAGTAGGACTGGGAGTTGAGCTTGACTCCATCCTCAACCCGAAAAGGCCCCACAAGCTCATCTTTGATGATACCAGCCCAAACCAGTACTCCACCTCCACCTTGCTGGCGTCTGAGTCGGACTGGAGCTCTCTGCCCTTTACCAATCCAGCCATGGGCCCATCCATCTGGCCCATCAAGACTCACTCTCATTTCATCAGTCCATAAAACCTTAGAAAAATCAGTCTTGAGATATTTCTTGGTCCAGTCTTGACGTTTCAGCTTGTGTGTCTTGTTCAGTGGTGGTCGTCTTTCAGCCTTTCTTACCTTGGCCATGTCTCTGAGTATTGCACACCTTGTGCTTTTGGGCACTCCAGTGATGTTGCAGCTCTGAAATATGGCCAATCTGGTGGCAAGTGGCATCTTGGCAGCTGCACGCTTGACTTTTCTCAGTTCATGGGCAGTTATTTTGCGCCTTGGTTTTTCCACACGCTTCTTGCGACCCTGTTGACTATTTTGAATGAAACGCTTGATTGTTCGATGATCACGCTTCAGAAGCTTTGCAATTTTAAGAGTGCTGCATCCCTCTGCAAGATATCTCACTATTTTTTTACTTTTCTGAGCCCGTCAAGTCCTTCTTTTGACCCATTTTGCCAAAGGAAAGGAAGTTGCCTAATAATTATGCACACCTGATATAGGGTGTTGATGTCATTAGACCACACCCCTTCTCATTACAGAGATGCACATCACCTAATATGCTTAATTGGTAGTAGGCTTTCGAGCCTATACAGCTTGGAGTAAGACAACATGCATAAATAGGATGATGTGGTCAAAATACTCATTTGCCTAATAATTCTGCACTCCCTGTAAACGCCACTATGCCAATGATTTGCTTAGGTTTCTAGATCAAGCTGGTGGCAGTTCTATATGAGCTGCTGGCGGTTAAATAAATGGCGCTTTGGTTTCCTCTTGTTAGGTGGGCTTATCTGTTTGCTGCGAGAAAATTCACTTTTATATGAATGCTTGTGTGGTTGCCGTGGCCGCTCTGTTATCTTGTCCTTTGTCGGTCAGTGACCGATCGTGCTCTTAAGGGTTTCTTGGTGGGATCTTCGTTGCGGTTAGGTGCTAACCGTTTGCTGATGTTTTTTAAGTATCTCCGGTTTTTCTTTTCTGTGGCTTGTCTGTCGGTCAATGACCGATCACTATGGTATGGTTGTTGGATAACCTCCTGATGTGGAATATTTGCGTGCCTCTCCGGTCCGTTGTTCCCAGGTTTCTTAGATGTCGGTCAGTGACCGATCTGGGTACTGAAATGTGGTTGTAGGATAAGTAGAAAAAGGAATTCTAGTTATCAATGTGATCTTTGCGGTTAAATATATGCCGCTAGGTGGGAACTTGAATATTTCAACAGGGTATAGCTGGTATTCTCTTTGTCTTCTCAGATCCTGTGCAGGTGTGCTCTGGTATCAACGCGTTTCGGCTGGACAGCCTTTTTCAAGATACCAGATGTGGGGATTCAAGGCTATTTAAAGCCTCTTTGGAGATCGCTGGATTATCTGGAGCTGCGGTTTCTATCGCACCTAACCCTACCTATCTATCTATCTATCTATCTATCTATCTATCTAACCCTTAAGAGCACGATCGGTCACAGACCGACAAAGGACAAGATAACAGAGCGGCCACGGCAACCACACAAGCATTCATATAAAAGTGAATTTTCTCGCAGCAAACAGATAAGCCCACCTAACAAGAGGAAACCAAAGCACCATTTATTTAACCGCCAGCAGCTCATATAGAACTGCCACCAGCTTGATCTAGAAACCTAAGCAAATCATTGGCATAGCGGCGTTTATTTAACCGCAATCATCTCACAAAAGTGATATCAAACGGATACACTTCAAGGTACTAATTTGTATACTTATATCACAGTGTGATAAAAATCGCACCAACATACCTCTACATTTGATATATAGTTACCTAAGATAAGATCTCAATTGCACAGCTGAACTTGAAACAAAGTATCCTATAAGAACTATACAGCAACTATTGTCTTATCCACTATAATATTGTATTTACAAACATTTTGTTAGAAATTACAACTTGTGATAAACCTATAACTGTATAAATTGCAAGATTTCAATGATATTATTTTAATTTAATTTTTTATATTTTTTAGAAAATTACGTACATTCTTATACATAGAGACACCGGTGTCATTTTTTAAACTCTGAAGGAATTTGTAATAATTTTTGTTTAATTGTACTTTTAGCATCACTAGTATTGGGTAAATTTACCATAATCAAATAAAGGATCATATTTATTTCTTAAACAAGTTTCGACATCCAATTTTTTTCCGAAAGAGAATATAAAATAGTACTCATCAAAACATTAACATATATTGAGCCCACATATTATCACACATATTTTCAGTGGGGATAGTTCATCATCCTCTCCTTCTGTGTCAACACCAGTTATGCCCGCGCAGGCGACACCTAGTACATCTAGCGCGCCAATGCTTGTTACTATGCAACAATTAACTGCAGTAATGGATAATTCTATAGCAAATCTTTTATACAAGCTGCCAACACTTCCCAGAAAGCGTGATTGCTCAGTTTTGAATACAGAGGATGAGCAAGTGGGCGCCGATGATAGTTTATCTGTAATACCCTCACACCAGTCTGAATTGGCAGTGAGGGAGAAATTTCTGATTCAGGAAAAGTTTCTCAGCAGGCAGAACCTGATATCGTGACGTTTAAATTTAAGTTAGAACATCTCCGCGCCCTGCTTAAGGAGGTGCTAACTACTCTTGACGATTGCGACTCTTTGGTAATTCCAGAGAAATTGTGCAAAATGGACAAATTCCTTGAGGTCCCTGTGCACGCTGATGCCTTTCCGATACCCAAGGGGGTGGCGGACATAGTGAACAAGGAGTGGGAGAAGCCAGGTATACCTTTTGTCCCACCTCCTATATTTAAGAAAATGTTCCCCATTGTCGACCCCAGAAGGGACGCATGGCAAACAGTCCCTAAGGTTGAAGGAACAGTTTCTACGTTGGCCAAGCGCACGACTATTCCCATTGAGGACAGTTGTGCTTTCAAAGATCCTATGGATAAAAAATTGGAAGGATTGCTTAAAAAGATATTTGTTTAGCAAGGTTTCCTTCTTCAGCCAATTTCGTGCATTATTCCTGTCACCACGGCGGCGTCTTTTTGGTTCGAGGAACTAGAAAATTCGCTTAATAAGGAGACTCCATATGAGGAAGTCATGGACAGAATTCACGCACTAAAGTTGGCTAATTCCTTTATTTTAGATGCCGCTTTGCAATTGGCGAAATTAGCGGCGAAAAATTCAGGTTTTGCAATTGTGGCGCGCAGAGCGCTTTGGCAAAAATCATGGTCGGCGGATGTGTCATCCAATACAAAATTGCTTAATATCCCTTTCAAAGGTAAGACCCTTTTTGGGCCAGAATTGAAGGAGATTATTTCAGACATCACTGGGGGAAAGGGCCATGCCCTCCCACAGGATAGGCCTTTCAAGGCTAAGAACAAATCTAATTTTCGTTCCTTTCGCAACTTCAGGAACGGACCGTCTCCTAACTCTGCAGCCTCTAGACAAGAGGGTAACGCTTCCCAGGCTTAGCCAGCATGGAAACCAATGCAAGGCTGGAACAAGGGTAAACAGGCCAAGAAGCCTGCTGCTGCTACCAAGACAGCATGAAGGGGTAGCCCCCGATCCGGGACCGGATCTAGTAGGGGGCAGACTTTCTCTCTTTGCTCAGGCTTGGGCAAGAGATGTTCAGGATCCCTGGGCACTAGAAATACTATCTCAGGGTTATCTTCTAGAATTCAAGGAACTTCCTCCAAGGGGAAGGTTCCACATGTCTCGCTTATCTTCAGACCAGATAAAGAGACAGGCATTCTTACATTGCGTAGGAAATCTATTAAAGATGGGAGTGATACACCCAGTTCCAACAGTGGAACAAGGTCAGGGGTTTTACTCAAACCTGTTTGTAGTTCCCAAAAAAGAGGGAACTTTCAGACCAATTCTGGATTTAAAAATTCTAAACAAATTCCTCAGAGTTCCATCGTTCAAAATGGAAACCATTCGAACGATTGTACCAACAATCCAGGAGGGTCAGTACATGACTACCGTGGATTTAAAGGATGCGTACCTACATATCCCTATCCACAAAGATCATCATCAGTTCCTAAGGTTCGCCTTTCTGGACAAACATTACCAGTTCGTGGCTCTTCCATTTGGTTTAGCCACTGCTCCCAGAATTTTCACAAAGGTGCTAGGGTCCCTTTTAGCGGTTCTAAGACCGAGGGGCATTGCAGTGGCACCTTACCTAGACGACATCCTAATCCAAGCGTCGTCCCTTTCCAGATCAAGGGCTCATACAGACATTGTATTAGCTTTTCTCAGGTCTCACGGGTGGAAGGTGAACATGGAAAAGAGTTCCCTGTCCCCGTCTACAAGAGTTCCCTTTCTGGGAACAATAATAGATTCTGTAGAAATTAAGATTTTTCTGACAGAGGTCAGAAAATTAAAGCTTCTAAATGATTGTCAAGTTCTTCAATCTATTCCTCAGCCTTCCATAGCTCAGTGCATGGAAGTAATAGGTCTAATGGTTGCAGCAATGGACGTGGTTCCTTTTGCTCGAATTCATCTAAGACCATTGCAACTGTGCATGCTCAAACAGTGGAATGGGGATTATGCAGACTTGTCTCCCCAGATTCAAGTAGACCAGTTTACCAGAGACTCACTCCGTTGGTGGTTGACTCAGGATCACCTGTCTCAGGGAATGAGTTTCCGCAGACGAGAGTGGGTCATTGTCACGACCGACGCCAGTCTATTAGGCTGGGGCGCGGTCTGGGACTCCCTGAAAGCTCAGGGTCTATGGTCTCGGGAAGAGTCTCTTCTCCTGATAAACATTCTGGAACTGAGAGCGATATTCAATGCGCTCCGGGCTTGGTCTCAACTAGCGAAGGCCGGATTCATAAGATTTCAGTCGGACAACATGACGACTGTAGCTTACATCATTCATCAGGGAGGAACAAAGAGTTCCTTGGCGATTAGAGAGGTATCCAAGATCATCAAATGGGCGGAGGATCACTCCTGCCATCTATCTGCAATTCACATCCCAGGAGTAGACAACTGGGAGGCGGATTATTTGAGTCGTCAGACTTTCCATCCGGGGGAGTGGGAACTCCACCCGGAGGTCTTTGCCCAGTTAACTCAATTATGGGGCATTCCAGACATGGATCTGATGGCGTCTCGTCAGAACTTCAAGGTTCCTCGCTACGGGTCCAGATCCAGGGATCCCAAGGCGACACTGGTGGATGCATTAGTGGCGCCTTGGTCGTTCAACCTAGCTTATGTGTTTCCACCGTTTCCTCTCCTTCCCAGGCTCGTAGCCAGGATCAAACAGGAGAAGGCCTCGGTGATTCTGATAGCTCCTGCGTGGCCACGCAGGACTTGGTATGCAGACCTGATGAATATGTCATCGGCTCCACCATGGAAGCTACCTTTGAGACAGGATCTTCTAGTACAAGGTCCATTTGAACATCCAAATCTAGTCTCTCTGCAGCTGACTGCTTGGAAATTGAACGCTTGATTTTATCTAAGCGTGGGTTTTCAGATTCAGTTATAGATACTCTGGTCCAAGCCAGAAAACCTGTGACTAGGAAAATTTACCATAAAATATGGAAAAAATGTATCTGTTGGTGTGAATCCAAGGGATTCTCTTGGAGTAAAATTAAAATTCCTAAGATTCTTTCCTTTCTCCAAGAGGGTTTGGATAAAGGGTTGTCAGCGAACTCTCTAAAAGGACAAATGTCTGCTTTGTCTGTTTTGTTACACAAACGCCTGGCAGCTGTGCCAGATGTACAAGCTTTTGTACAGGCCTTAGTCAGAATCAAGCCTGTTTACAGACCCATGACTCCTCCATGGAGTCTAAATTTAGTACTTTTAGTTCTTCAAGGGGTTCCGTTTGAACCTCTACATTCCATAGATATTAAGTTACTATCTTGGAAAGTTCTGTTTTTGGTTGCAATTTCTTCTGCTAGAAGAGTTTCTGAATTGTCTGCTTTGCAGTGTGATCCACCCTATCTGGTATTCCATGCAGATAAGGTTGTTTTGCGTACCAAACCTGGTTTTCTTCCAAAAGTGGTTTCCAACAGGAATATTAACCAGGAAATAGTTGTTCCTTCTCTGTGTCCGAATCCAGTTTCGAAGGAACGTTTGTTACACAATTTAGATGTGGTCCGTGCTTTAAAATTCTATTTAGATGCAACAAAGGATTTCAGACAGACTTCATCGTTATTTGTCGTTTATTCTGGTAAGAGGAGAGGACAGAAAGCTGCTGCTACCTCTTTCTTTTTGGCTGAAGAGCATCATCCGATTGGCTTATGAGACTGCCGGACGGCAGCCTCCTGAACGAATTACAGCTCACTCTACTAGAGCTGTGGCTTCCACATGGGCCTTCAAGAACGAGGCTTCTGTTGATCAGATATGTAGGGCAGCGACTTGGTCTTCTCTGCACACTTTTGCCAAATTTTACAAATTCGATACTTATGCTTCTTCGGAGGCTATTTTTGGGAGAAAGGTTTTGCAAGCCGTGGTGCCTTCCGTTTAGGTAACCTGACTTGTTCCCTCCCTTCATCCGTGTCCTAAAGCTTTGGTATTGGTTCCCACAAGTAAGGATGAAGCCGTGGACCGGACACACCAATGTAGGAGAAAACAGAATTTATGCTTACCTGATAAATTTCTTTCTCCTACGGTGTGTCCGGTCCACGGCCCGCCCTGGCTTTTAGTCAGGTTTCAAATTTTTCTTTCTATACACTACAGTCACCACGGCACCCTATGGTTTCTCCTTTTTCTCCTAACCGTCGGTCGAATGACTGGGGGGCGGAGCCAGAGGGGGGGGGCTATATGGGCAGCTTTTCCCTATCATTCCGGCTTGACGCTGGGATAACAAGACTACTGGCCGAGTTCGGTCTGATAGAGGAGTATCCCACGAGCATTACAGTAAGTTCTTGCGCTGAATATGTGATACCGATTTGTGGCGCAGTTCTATGTTAGCTAATGGGAGTAAACATTTGCGGGTGTCGGGTGAAATATACACAAATGCTGTATATGTGATAAGAAAACCGTGTGAAAAACGGCGTCGCCGGCTTTTGCAGGCGACGCTGCATATGTAATCTTGCCCAATGTTTCTGGACTATATTACAATGTTACAAATTGTAATGAAAAACTAAAGATCTTAGTGCAGTTGTCCTTTTCTAAATAACACATGGAGGTATTTTTTTTTCTCATTTTAGGACTCTGTGTGCTTCTATTAAAATGGCATTAAAGGTATAGTGAAAAATAGTTTAGGGGCATATTATTTTGTTGGGACAAAAAATAGTTTAGGAGCCGATTATTTTGTTTAAAGAGCCTTTTTAAATTTTAATATATTAAATAAAATCACATTTGTGTTTTATTCTATTGTAATATACCTTTAAATCCTCATCTGCCTGAAATCCGTTTTCAAGCGAGTCGTATAGCCCATAACAAGCCTGCCATCCGCTCTTTCTCCTGCCCCTTTAGTGCACTCACAATTTAAAGTGAAGGCCCATTTTGATGAATTAGTGCCTGTTTTTTAATAATCCTATTAAAAACAAGGGCACTTTAATTCATCAAAATTGACATTTCACTGTTTTCTTCAAAAACTAACCTTTTAATCCTGACAGCCGCTCCAGCACTTCCTCTGCCCGTCACAAGCCGTCTTCTCGGGTCCAAAATGACGAATCCGGCTTCCTCCAATTACAGCGTTGCATCATGCCAGGATTCCCCCGGGGGGTGCTGTGATTGGAGGAAGCCTGATTCATCATTTCTGACGTCTGCAGAGGCTTCCAACAGCCGGGGGATTGCTGGAGCTGCTGCAAGGATTAAAAGGTACGTTTTTGAAGTAAACAGTGAAATGTCAATTTTGATGAATTAAAGTGCCCTTGTTTTTAATAGGTTTATTAAAAACCGGGCACTAATTCATCAAAATAGACCTTCACTTTAAGGAGGAAATTACTCCTTTCTCATTGTAAATATTGAAAATAATACTGTACCTTTTTGAGAAGAACGCATGAATCAAGCCTCATACAAGGTTATCCTGGAAGAACACTTGCTTCCTTCTGCTCTGACAATGCTCCAAACTCTGAGGATTGGTTTTTCCAGCAGGACAATGCTTCATGCCAAACAGCCAGGTCTATCACCACCAGATCAAGATCCTGTCATGGCCAGCCCAATCTCCAGACCTGAACCCATTGAAAGCCTCTGGAATATGATGAAGAGGAAGATGAATGGTCACAAGCCAACAAACAAAGCTGAGCTGCTTGAGTCAGCGCTACAGAATTTTGCGGCTCTATATAAACAAAGAGTCACCCAACAGCAATATGAAAGACTGGTGCAGAGCAAGCCAAGACGCATGAAAGCTGTGATTAAAAATCAGGGTTATTCCACCAAATATTAATTTCTGAACTCTTGTTAAGTTAAAACAATTGTATTGTGTTATTTAAAAATGAATATGGACTTGTTAGGTGGCCAGCAACAAAGTTGCAGGACATCCTATTGTTATTGTTCGGATTATTAGGTGGCCATGCAACGAAGTTGCAGGACAACCAATTGTTATTGTCAGGATTATTATTATTTCTCCTACATTGGTGTGTCCGGTCCACGGCTTCATCCTTACTTGTGGGATATTCTCATTCCCTACAGGAAATGGCAAAGAGAGCACACAGCAAAGCTGTCCATATAGCCCCCCCTCCTGCTCCGCCCCCCAGTCATTCTCTTTGCCGCTCTGAACAAGTAGCATCTCCACGGGGATGGTAAAGAGTATGTGGTGTTGGTCAGACATTGTTTTAGCCTTTCTCAGATCTCACGGGTGGAAGGTGAACATAGAAAAGAGTTCCCTGTCCCCGTCCACAAGGGTTCCCTTTCTGGGAACAATAATAGACTCTGTGGAAATGAAGATTTTTCTGACAGAGGTCAGGAAGTTAAAGCTTCTAAACGCTTGTCGAGTTCTTCAATCTATTACTCAGCCCTCCATAGCTCAGTGCATGGAGGTAATGGGACTAATGGTTGCGGCAATGGACGTGGTTTCTTTTGCTCAAATTCATTTAAGACCATTGCAACTGTGCATGCTCAAACAGTGGAATGGGGATTATGCAGACTTGTCTCCCCAGATTCAAGTGGACCAGATAACCAGAGACTCACTCCTCTGGTGGTTGGCTCAGGATCACCTGTCTCAGGGAATGAGTTTCCGCAGACCAGAGTGGATCATTGTCACGACCGACGCCAGTCTCGGGAAGAGTCTCTTCTCCCGATAAACATTTTGGAACTGAGATCGATATTCAATGCGCTCCGGGCTTGGCCTCAACTAGCGAAGGACAGGTTCATAAGATTTCAGTCGGACAACATGACAACTGTAGCGTACATCAATCATCAGGGAGGAACAAAGAGTTCCCTGGCGATGAGAGAGGTATCCAAGATCATCAAATGGGCGGAGGACCACTCCTGCCATCTATCTGCAATTCACATCCCAGGAGTGGACAACTGGGAGGCGGATTATTTGAGTCGTCAGACTTTCCATCCAGGGGAGTGGGCTGTCTGTCTTGTTGCATCTTAAAAGTACACTCTTAATAATAATAATTTTTAAATGAACTCTTTAAAAGTAAACTATTAAAAGAGCTCTTAAAAGTAATTTTCTTAATAAACTCTTAATAGAGTGATAATTTTAGAGTACAAATATAATATTTAGTCTTAAAGGTTATTTAATATGAGGAATTTTAGATCCTTAATCTGACTTGTAAAGTGCGAATATATATATATGTATATTTATGCAATATTTTCTGATTTTATCCCAGAGTGACAATATAGCATACGTCCATAAAATATATCTGTTTATTTACACAGCTTTTATGGCTCATTTGAGGAATTAACAACTAAACTCTAACTAATCCAGATATATACACGTTATGTCTTCTTGACCATGCAAGGCATAAATTATATGAAATCTGGCTTATTATTTAGCTAAAAAGGGGCTTATAATGTACAAATTATAGCTATGGGATTAAATATTTCTATATTATATTAATAGATAGAACTGACTAAGTTCTAGTTTAAAATATTGCATAAATACACATATAGATGAGGAACTGATAAATAACCCAATTTAATAAGACTCTTAAGATTACTGTTGGTTTCAAAATACACAATTATTTATTAGGTCAGCTATAAAACATAAAATGACACAATATTCAATGCATAGGGATGTATCAAAACTCCAAGTGTACCTCTGTTTTTCCAAGAAATGAGGAAAAACAGGTTTACATGGTAGATCATAACAATACTGTTTTTCTTTAAAACCATTAATTGTATCCATGATTTCCACCCATCTGTTGCTCTGTAAATCATTTGTTAATATGTCAAGTTCCAAAACCTTAACTACAATATCTGTTTTAGTTCTTAATGCATTCCCCAAACATATTTTGAAGAGATCCATGTTCTCATTTTTAAGAAAATCACTGCAGATATCATTGTGTAACTGTGGCATTTTTACAGTATAATTTGGTAATTTAGATACACATGTATCACACTCTTTTTGAGCTGTGCAATTTTGGCCTGAATTTGCTATAAAACTTGAATTGGGCATTGTAGTAATTAAAATTGGTATGGAGTGGTTGTTAGATGCAGTATTTGAAATATTGCCTCTGGTAGCAGGGCATAACACAGGTGTTGCTAGAAAAACAGGGATTTCACCTATGTTTACTGAATTCACTGTATCTTTTAAACTCAAATTGATTGTTTTATCAGTTTTGTCAAATAAAATTACATTCCTTGTCTCCCCCACTTGGTCACAGTTATTCAATGAATATGTTTGGGTGGATGCATCTTTTTTCAAAGTTTGTAGCAAATGAGTATTTTGTACACTTTGTGATTGTGTAAGTTTATTTTGGATAACTTTATTTACACTAATTATATTATCCATTTCATTTTCTGTTTTAATCAATTTTTCCTTACACATTTTAAGTTCTGTTTGTGCAGTAGCACAGTTCTCATCACTTTTTTCTTTTAAGCATTTTATTTCATCATTAAGTGATGTTAAGAAACTGACTTTACATTCCAATTTGTCAATTTCTTTTTCTTTCTGGTCAATTTCTTTTTGTTTGAGAATTACATTTTCATTAGAATTGTGAAGGGCGTCATTTAAAACTTCTATTTTGGCATTCATTGCCAAGCATGCAGCAAACATACTTGCTACTGCTCTGCCCTTTAATTTTTTACTTTTTTTAGAGAAAGTCATCTCTTTTTCAAATAAATCCTGGACATATTTCCAAGGATTCTCTTTTTCATGAACATCACAAGCAAAATCTTTACTTTTGTGACTTGTGATGTAAGTAGCTACAAAACTTTCTAATGCAGATACTGTAGCCATCTTGGAAAAAAACTCAAACAAAATGATAATAAAAAAAAAATCAAATAACAAAAAAAAAAATTCCTTAATTATGTACTACTTGTAATACCATTAATTGCCAAAACAAACAAAAAAATAAAAAATAAAAAATCAAAGGCAAGACAAGTTAGTAGAGGGAAACCTTTTCAATATTAATAAAACAAAGCTTCCCTTTTGCTTAGCCGGCAACAATATTTATTTATTAATTCAAAAGAAACGTTTCAAATTTAATCCTCTTGAGGGATTTTACTGGTTCAAAATGAAGCCAGAAATATGCTTATTTTGTGGCATTTGAATAAATGTGGTTTTATGACTGTTGAACGACTGGAACAGCCTGAATTCGTCCTAATAATCTTCTATGGTCACAACCATAGCTAGAAATTGTTGTAAATGAATACCAACAGTTAAACTATATTTGTTTTAAATGATGAGGATTCTTTGAATAGAAGTAAACGTTCCAACAAGGTATTACTATTAGCTCAATAAACAGAATATTAATTCAGTTATTGCTGGTGGCTGCCTCAGCCTGAACACTGCTAATAGCCTCACCATACGTGTAAAACGTATATGCCGGATAAAATATCTTAATGGAGACGCAAATTTCTATTACCTGAAGTGGCCGCCAACTCTTAAAATGTAATAATTTTAAACTCTTAAAAGTAATTTTCTTAATAAACTCTTAATAGAGTGATAATTTTAGAGTACAAATATAATATTTAGTCTTAAAGGTTATTTAATATGAGGAATTTTAGATCCTTAATCTGACTTGTAAAGTGCGAATATATATATATATATATATATATATATATATATATGTATATTTATGCAATATTTTCTGATTTTATCCCAGAGTGACAATATAGCATACGTCCATAAAATATATCTGTTTATTTACACAGCTTTTATGGCTCATTTGAGGAATTAACAACTAAACTCTAACTAATCCAGATATATACACGTTATGTCTTCTTGACCATGCAAGGCATAAATTATATGAAATCTGGCTTATTATTTAGCTAAAAAGGGGCTTATAATGTACAAATTATAGCTATGGGATTAAATATTTCTATATTATATTAATAGATAGAACTGACTAAGTTCTAGTTTAAAATATTGCATAAATACACATATAGATGAGGAACTGATAAATAACCCAATTTAATAAGACTCTTAAGATTACTGTTGGTTTCAAAATACACAATTATTTATTAGGTCAGCTATAAAACATAAAATGACACAATATTCAATGTATAGGCCTAAAGACAATAACAATTAACATTTACTTACAAATATACATTTACACAAACATACATGACATAGGTACCTTGAAATTATTTTGTGGACAAATTCTTTCAGCTAGCTCTGGTCTGTGTCCTATCCTCTCTCCTTCTGACTTCTCTCTTGACTCTTGACTAACATCTACTACTATATATTCAATCCTTGCCCCATCTGTTAGTATTGCTTTGATGCAATTGGTTACTTTGTTTCCCGCTTCACCATATTTGGAAAACTGAATGCCATTGGTCCTAGCTGTTTACATGTAAATAGGGCTATTGTAGGGGTGGATGGCTATAAATCATGATAACCTGTTATCTACCATCCACACCCCAACAGGTACATGAAAGACTCCTATTTACATGTAAACATTTGGTGACTATATTGAATGGGAGTGAGCATGAGAAAATAACTCCTTTGTTTACCCTATCTTGATTCTTTTTGAGATAGACAGGGCATGGTAAACAAAAAGGCTTGTATGGCTTCTGTTATTGAGACAGGGCAGTAAACAAAAGACTTCATAGCTTTTGTAACTGAAAATAGAGCATAGAAAGATAGACAGCTTCTATATTTCTCATGGCTAATATTATGACTAGAATATTATACAAATACATAAATATGCTCATACATACAATATATACATTGAAATGGGACTATAACATAAGCACATTGCCAAACTGTAACAGGACAACATGACGACTGTAGCGTACATCAATCATCAGGGAGGAACAAAGAGTTCCCTGGCGATGAGAGAGGTATCCAAGATCATCAAATGGGCGGAGGACCACTCCTGCCATCTATCTGCAATTCACATCCCAGGAGTGGACAACTGGGAGGCGGATTATTTGAGTCGTCAGACTTTCCATCCAGGGGAGTGGGCTGTCTGTCTTGTTGCACAAACGTCTGGCAGCCGTGCCAGATGTACAGGTGTTTGTACAGGCATTAGTGAGAATCAAGCCTGTCTACAGACCTATGACTCCTCCATGGAGTCTAAATTTAGTTCTTTCAGTTCTTCAAGGGGTTCCGTTTGAACCTTTGCATTCCATAGATATTAAATTACTATCTTGGAAAGTTCTGTTTTTGGTTGCTATTTCTTCTGCTAGAAGAGTTTCCGAATTGTCTGCTTTGCAGTGTTCTTCACCCTATCTGGTATTCCATACAGATAAGGTAGTTTTACGTACTAAGCCTGGTTTTCTTCCAAAGGTGGTTTCCAATAGGAATATTAACCAGGAAATAGTTGTTCCTTCTCTGTGTCCGAATCCAGTTTTGAAGAAGGAACGTTTGTTACATAACTTAGATGTAGTTCGTGCTTTAAAATTCTATTTAGATGCAACAAAGGATTTCAGACAGACATCTTCTTTGTTTATCGTCTATTCTGGTAAGAGGAGAGGTCAGAAAGCTACTGCTACCTCTCTTTCCTTTTGGCTAAAAAGCATCATCCGATTGGCTTATGAGACTGCCGGCCGGCAGCCTCCTGAACGAATTACAGCTCACTCTACTAGAGCTGTGGCTTCCACATGGGCCTTAAAGAATGAGGCTTCTGTTGAACAGATCTGTAAGGCAGCGACTTGGTCTTCTCTGCATACTTTTGCCAAATTTTACAAATTCGATACTTATGCTTCTTCAGAGGCTGTTTTTGGGAGAAAGGTTTTGCAAGCTGTGGTGCCTTCCGTTTAGGTTATTTGACTTGTTCCCTCCCTTCATCCGTGTCCTAAAGCTTTGGTATTGGTTCCCACAAGTAAGGATGAAGCCGTGGACCGGACACACCAATGTAGGAGAAAACAGAATTTATGTTTACCTGATAAATTTCTTTCTCTTACGGTGTGTCCGGTCCACGGCCCGCCCTGGCTTTTAGTCGGGTTTAAAATTTTTATTTTTCTGTACTCTACAGTCACCACGGCACCTTATAGTTTCTCCTTTTTCTCCTAACCATCGGTCGAATGACTGGGGGGCGGAGCCGGAGGGGGGGCTATATGGACAGCTTTGCTGTGTGCTCTCTTTGCCATTTCCTGTAGGGAATGAGAATATCCCACAAGTAAGGATAAAGCCGTGGACCGGACACACCGTAGGAGAAAGAAATTTATCAGGTAAACATAAATTCTGGGTTTTTTTTATTATTATTATTATTATTATTCCGCCACTTTTTCTATTGCCCATAACTTTTGGACAGCTAATGCAAAGCTCTTGAAATCAGGTATGCTGGTACAGCCTATTGCTCTGCTACATCTCATGCAATATTGAACTCATAGGTCATAAGGTTACGCAGCCATATTGCTTTTTGCAACATTTCGAGAAACGCTTAATAATCTTTAGCTCTGGAACTGCTAATGTTACAACTTTGAAACTTGCTGTGCTCAGTGCTGCTATGAACTAGATTTGCCATTGCTCAACAGAAGTGCCTTGGTCACATGATGTAGCAGCCATCTTGCATTTTGCGAAAATCTTTAAACATCTTCTCTTAAACCGCTTAGTGCAATAAAGCGCAATTTTGTACATATGCTCCTTGTAAAGTCCTCTACCAAGTTTGTTAAAATTGCGATTTTTCCATAATCAACATGGCTTCTGTGAGACATTAACCTTTTTATCGCCATTTAATTGCGTAATTTTGCACTTTATACATTACTTTTACGATATTTAACAATATTACAGTGTAATAGACACTTGATTACACAGTCATAACCCTTAAAGACAATATTGCAGTTAAAATTTGCATTGCGCAGTCGCCTTTGTGAAATAAAACATTTGCAAATTTTCATGAAACTTCTGCAAATTCTAGATGTCTATTGTGAGCATTAGTATGTGCAATTTGAAAGCCATACATTGCATAGCTTGGCGGCCATCTTGTTTCGTATGCAACATTTTTAAAAACTATAAAAATCTTGTTCTCCGAAACCGCTTATGGGACAGACTTGAAATTTTGTTTATAGAGTTATCTTTTGACTAACATTCAGATTTGTTCAAGAGAAGTTGATAGGTCATGTGGTTTGGCAGCCATTTTGAATTGTTCAAAAACGCTTAACGATATTTTTAAATTAATAATAAAACAAAAAACGTTTTACAAAAATGCTTTATTTTTGCCATGTTTATTGACATCTATGGTGACAATTATGCATAATATGGAGGCTGTATATCATATGATCTGTCAGCCATTTTGTTTTATGTGAATATTTCAAAAATCTATTTTCTCTTCAACTGCTTATGTTAGAACTGTGAAACTTGCTGTATAACCTTATATTGTGACGTAGAGTCACAGTTGTTCATGTTGAAGGAATTGGTCACAAGCTGTGGCAGCCATATTGGTTTACGCGAAAATTTTGAAAATGTGTTTTCTTTCCAACCGCTTATGTTAAAGCTGTGAAATTTGCTGTATAACCATATATTGTCACTCAGAGTTACATCTGATCGTGATCAAAGTATTGGTCATATGGTGAGGCAGCCATCTTGAAAAATGCAAAAATTTCGAAAATGTGTTTTCTTTCCAACTGCTAATGTTAGAATTGTAAAAACTTCTATAAAGCTTTATATTTTGACTTAGCTGCTTGTATGCCATTGCAATGTCGAAGCGCATGGCCACCTCTATCGCTGCTTGCAGCTATATTTATTATTATTATTATTATTATTATTATTATTCTTTTTATTCCGCCAAGCTTTGTATTCAATTGCCCATAACTGCTTAACTGTTTTTGCAAAGCTCTTAAAATCAGGTATGCTGGTACAGCCTATTGCTGTGCTACATCTCATGCAAAATTGAACTCATAGGTCACATGCTCTGGCAGCCATATTGCTTTTTGCGCCAAATTTCGACGCTTAAAAATCTTTAGCTCTGGAACTGTTTAAGTTACAACTTTGAAACTCCCTGTGCTTAGTGCTACTATGACCTAAAATTGCTATTGCTCAAGAGAAGTGCCTTGGTCACATGATGTGGCAGCCATCTTGCATTTTGCGAAAATATTCAAACATCTTCTCTTAAACCGCTTAGTGCAATGACGCGCAATTTTGCACATATGCTCCTTGCAATGTCTTCTACCAAGTTTGTTCAAACTGCGATTTTTCCATAATCAACATGGCTGCTGTGAGACATTAACCTTTTTATCGCCATTTAATTGCGTAATTTTGCACTTTATACATTAGTTTTACAATATTTAACAATATTACAGTGTAATAGACACATGATTACACATTGTCATAACCCTGCAGTTAAAATTTATATTTCGCAATCGCCTTCGTGAAATAAAACATTTGCAAATTTTCATGAAACTTCTAGAAATTGTAGAGGTCTATAGTGAGCATTAGTATGTGCAATTTGAAAGCCATACATTGCATAGCTTGGCGGCCATTTTGTTTCGTATGCGCCATTTTTAAAAACTATAAAAATCTTCTTCTCCGAAACCGCTTATGGGACAGACTTGAAATTTTGTTTATAGAGTTATCTTATGACTAATATTCAGATTTGTTCAAGAGAAGTTGATACGTCATGTGGTTTGGCAGCCATTTTGAATTGTTCAAAATTGCTTAACAATATATTTAAATTAATAATAAAACAAAAACTGTTTTACAAAAATGCTTTATTTTTGCCATGTTTATTGACATCTATAGTGAGCACTATTGTGCGTAATATGGAGGCTGTATATCTTACGATCGGGCAGCCATCTTGGTTTATGCGAAAATTTCAAAAGTCTATTTTCTCTGCAACCGCTTATGTAAGAACTGTAAAATTTGCTGTACAGTCTTATATTGGGACCTAGATTCATAATTGCTCATTAGGAGAGAATCAGTCACATGATGCGGCAACAATATCGGTTTTATGTTTATTGTAATTGTTTGTAATTCAATACTTCCTCTTTTGAGTCAATTGCTCACAAAACACAAATTACTTATGCTAAACTCTTGAAATCAGGTATGCTGGTACAGCCTATTGCAATGCTACATCTCATGCAATATTGAACTCATAGGTCATAAGGTTACATAGCCATATTGTTTTTTGCGACAAAATTTGAGAACTGCTTAATAATCTTTAGCTCTGGAACTGCTTATGTTGCAACTTTGAAACTTGCTGTGCTTAGTGCTGCTATGACCTAGATTTTCCATTGCTCAACAGAAGTGACTTGGTCACATGATGTAGCAACCATCTTGCATTTTACAAAAATCTTTAAACATCTTCTCTTAAACCGCTTAGTGCAATAAAGCGCAATTTTTCACGTATGCTCCTTGCAAGGTCCTCTACCAAGATTGTTAAAATTGCGATTTTTCCATAATCAGCATGGCTGCTGGGAGACATTAACCTTTTTATCGCCATTTAATTGCGTAATTTTGCACTTTATACATTAGTTTTACAATATTTAACAATATTACAGTGTAATAGACACATGATTACTCATAGTCATAACCCTTAAAGATAATATTGCAGTTAAAATTCGCATTGCGCAGTCGCCTTTGTGAAATAAAACATTTGCAAATTTTCATGAAACTTCAGCAAATTTTAGAGGTCTATAGTGGGCATTAGTATGTGCAATTTGAAAGCCATACATTGCATAGCTTGGCGGCCATTTTGTTTCGTATGCGCCATTTTAAAAACTATAAAAATCTTCTCCGAAAACCGCTTATGGGACAGACTTGAAATTTTGTTTATAGAGTTATCTTATGACTAACATTCAGATTTGTTCAAGAGAAGTTGATACGTCATGTGGTTTGGCAGCCATTTTGAATTGTTCAAAATTGCTTAACGATTTATTTAAATTAATAATAAACAAAAACCGTTTTATAAAAATGCTTTATTTTTGCCATGTTTATTGACATCTATAGTGAGCACTATTGTGCATAATATAGAGGCTGTATATCTTACGATCAGGCAGCCATCTTGGTTTACGTGAAAATTTCAAAAGTCTATTTTCTCTGCAACTGCTTATGTAAGAACTGTGAAATTTGCTGTAAAGTCTTATATTGTGACCTAGAGTCACAGTTGTTCATGTTGAAGGAATTAGTCACAAGCTGTGGCAGCCATATTGGTTTACGCAAAAATGTTGAAACTGTGTTTTCTTTCCAACCGCTTATGTTAAAGCTGTGAAATTTGCTGTATAACCATATATTGTCACCTAGCGTTACATTTGTTCATGTTGAAAGTATAGGTCATATGGTGTGGTAGCCATTTTAAAAAACGCAAACATTTTGAAAATGTGTTTTTTTTCCAAATGCTTATGTTAGTTGTATAGCTTTATTTTGTGACATAACTACTTATATGCCATTGCAAAAATGATGCGCTGGCCACCTCTATTGCTGTTTGCAGCTATATTTTTATTTGGATTATTTAAGGTCTGATTTTTTTTGTTTTGTTATTTTCACCAGTTGTCATTTTCTGAAAATAAATGCTCTAAGTGGCAATATTTTTATTTGGAGTTTGAGAGAAATGTTGTCACTAGTTTATGGAATATTTTTATTTTTATTTTACTTAAACACATACCCATAAATAGTAAAACTGATCATTTTGCAGTGATCTCTTATTGTCCCCCAAGAACTGTATACAGTAATTTACTAGTAAAGTAATTACCCCTATAAAAATATGTTTATTTTGTAATTCATTAGGGCATTCTCTTTCAACTGAATTCTCAGCTTTGTATTTTCTGTGTGGTGTCTGGGTGGGGAGTAGATGGAGTTAATAAATATAATCTCTTGTAATTTACAGTAAATTACAGATTTTGTTTGTTAGTCTGGAACAAAGCCCAATTGTTACACAAAAGCATGAGCGCAGGGGCAAAACTACAGGGGGTGCAGAGGTCGCAATTTACAAAAAACGTTGACCTGCACTGATATTATGTGAGTGTGACATGATGCTTCACTAGTGTCTCTGACTACAGGGGTTAGTCTTTCTGTTTTACCCATTGGTGTTTGTGTGTGTGTATTTATGCATGTATGTGTGTGTGTGTATGTTTGTGGAACCAGCAAATTACAGACCTTGTTACTACAGCATGGGGGGACGGGGGTAAACAGTGTCAGTAGGGTCAGGCCAGCCATCTCACCGGCAGATTACAGACTGTGTTACTGACTCACTATATACAGTACTGGTGGGTTAAACAGTGTCACTATATACAGTAATGGGGGGGTCAGACCATCTCACAGACTGTGGGCACAGGGGTACCTCCTTTTGTAGACATGTAATCTGATTCACATTTTTTTTCTGTGTTAAATGTAAAAAAAACAAAAACAAGATACGTATCAAATTCACTTCTTTTTTTTGGGGGGTGGGGGGCCCTTCTTAGATTCTTGCACCTGGGCCCTGTGGTTTCTAGTTACACCTCTGCATGAGCGGTTTAATGTCCCTTTAAAGGGACAGTGAACTGTAAAAAATATTTTCCTTAATGTGATAACAATGACTTGTTACATCAGCTGCATATTATAAAATGCATAATAAATTGCTTCTTTAAGTTTATTTTTATATATTAAATAACTGTTTTTGTTCTTTAAAACCACAACCCATTATAATGGGTTGAACTTAGGGGGAAATCTGATGTCACTTTCTGTACACCCTCATGCTTCATTATATTTATATTGTAATATATTATATTGTCTGTATACCAAGCTCAATACTTAGGGCCCAATGATCTAAAGTTCTCCACTCTGGTGAGATGATGTAAGACGTCTCATCAGTACTATGCGTTCCCTCAAAAAAGTTATAAAGGCAAATTTTAAAAAAACAAAAGATTTTGTGAGATTTCTCTCCATGCCGGCGAGTTTTTGATCATCAGTCCCTTAGGCCCTGATATTCAAAGGTTCTCCAGTGTGGACAGAAATTGTATTTCAGACTTCACAGGGGCTGAACTCACTGAATATTCAAAAGAAAAAGGGTGGAACTCTCCAGCATTGCGAGATCTCTCTTATTGCTATGTATGAAGAAGAGTCAAGTCCAGTGCAATACAGCACAGCATGATATGAGTATTGTGTTACACTAACACATTGTGCTTTGTATTTTAGATAACTTTACATTTTAGATTGGGTTTTTTCAGTATTATAGCATTTAAAGGGACAGTCTAGTAATAATTAAACATTCATGATTCAGATAGGGTATGTAATTTTAAACAACTTTCCAATTCACTTTTATCATCAAATTTGCTTTGTTCTCTTGGTATTCTTAGCTGAAAGCTAAACCTAGGTAGGCTCATATGCTTATTTATAAGCCATTTTAGGCTGCCTCTTATCTCAATGCATTTGACACTTTTTTCACAGCTAGAGGACGTTAGTTCATGTGTGCCATATAGATAACATTGTGCTCACGCCTGTGGAGTTATTTATGAGATGGCACTGATTGGCTAAAATGCAAGTCTGTCAAAAGAACTGAAATAAGAGGCTACATAGGTTTAGATATAAGATAATCACAGAGGTTAAAAGTATATTAACCTTTTCCCGACATTAGGACGTTCAATGTCATCCTAACTGCACTTGGATTTAGCGCCGTTAGGACGGAATGGAACGTCCTAGCCGTTTGGTTGTACTGAAGCTAACGGCGCTTCCAGAATGGGATTGGGACCTGGTGGGCGTGCCTAGCGTTGTAGACTCGGCCCCCCAGCCCGATCCCATCATTCCCAATGTTGTTCCGATGTATAAAAATCTAACCGGTCACAAAAGGGTTATTATAACTGTGCTGGTTATGCAAAACTGTGGAATGGATAATAAAGGGATTTTCTATCTTTTTAAATAATAACAATTTTGGAGTAGACTGTCCCTTTTTAAGCTTTACACTTTCTCATTTATATTTTAATACATTCAGATTTAGTTCTAGCAGTGATTTTACAAATTTTGATTATGTTTTGAAAGTTTCTGTGTTATTTTAACAAATTTGGATCATACTTTGTATATTTCTGTGTAGCTTTTACAAATTACATTGCACATTGAATTTGGTGCATTTCAGACTAAAACTAACAACTTCAGAAAGTGGGAGGGACAAGGCAGTTCCCTCGGCTGAATAGGGGAGTTTCCATTGTATGTCTGAAGCTCCCTCACTAGTCTTGTAATTTTTTCTAAGCATTTTAAAAAAGCTGGACTCACTGATTTGTCTCACCAGCTGTATGCAGGTGAAGTTTGATAAAAATTCACAATACACTTATTTTAACTAACAGAAAAGTAATATATAATAAAATATAGATAAAAGCAAGTTAAATTTTACTGAAACTATTTTAGTTTAATTTGAAATTGATGCAAACCGAGCCTTTATATCAGCCCCAGGGGTTCTCCAGTTACCTTCTCTCTCCCATGTGAGATTTTATATCCCAGAGAGCTTTAATACTTTCTATGGAAGGCATCTCTCAGCAATCTGGGATTTTCAGGTTCCTTACCTTTTCTTAGAAAATTCAGGAATTTCTGCCCCTGTGAAATCAGCACTATAATCAGAATCCATAAAATCACAATCCTAAATACACTGCTGTTAACAAAATACAATACAAAATAGAAAGTGCAAAGTTTAAATGTAATAAAATGTAATCTGAAGTGTAAAGTGAAATAAAATAGAAAACACAAAGTGTAAATGCAGCAAAACTGTCATGTAAAGTCTGCCTATATTGCACTGGGCTTGTCTCCTATTCACATACAGAAATGCAGGGAATGCCCACTGTAAATCAAAGTCTGCCTTATTTCACTAGGGATCTTGCAGTGCTGGAGGATAGTTTTATAATATCTCACCTAAGCAGAGAGGTTTTAAATATCAGGGCGTGAGAGAGAACAATTGAAAATTAACATTTTATTGCTTATCTCTTCTACCTCCCAGTGTGAGTGCAAATTACTTCTACTGGCTAGGTTCACCAGCATTTCTATAGCCTATAGTTTACTTAAAGGGACAGTGTACTCCAGAATTTTTATTGTTTAAAAAGATAATCTCTTTATTATCTATTCCCCAGTTTTGCATAACCAACACAGTTATATTAATTTTACCTCTGTGATTAATTGTAGCTAAGCCCCTACAGACTGACACATTTTATCAGTTCTTTTGACATACTTTCATTTTATCCAATCGATGCTGACTCCTAGTTTAATCCACAGGATTGATCACAATGCTATCTATATGGCACACATGAACTTACACTGTCTAGCTGTGAAAAACTGCCCAAATGCACTGAGATAAGAGGCTGCCTTCATGGGCTTAGAAATTAGCATATTAGACTACTTAGATTTAGCTTTCAATAAAGAATACCAAGAGAACAAAGTAAATTTGATGATAAAAGGAAATTGGAAAGTTGTTTAAAATTGCATGCTTCATCTGAATCATGAAAGTTTAATTTTAACTAGACTGTTGCTTTTAAGGATAGAAACCTTCAGTAAATGTAGGGATACCACAGGCAAAATCAGCTATTTAAAATGCCAAATAAATATAAAGGAGCCACTGTAAACAATTTAATACACTCCAACAGGTAAAATGGATCATAAGGAACAAATTAAAGGGGAGGGAAAATTAGGGTAAACTTTAATTAAGTGTGGTTAGAACAACACATATAATAATAATATTTTATTATTCTTTAACTTTTTTTCTTAGAATTATAATAGTTTTTTTATGTTTCCAGATGCCCCGTGATGAAACAGTGTGCAAGTACTGTGGCATCAGCTATCTGATACTTCATGAATTTAAGAATTTAGAAGATAAAATAAAGGCAATGGAGAAAGAGATGAAGTTTTACCAAGGTAGTGTTGAACGAGAGAAAATGCTTCAGGACGAACTCAAACGACTTAACCAACAATATGAACAAAGCAGGACTGACAGTGAGTCCAAAGCAGAAAGGTCAGAACATACTATCCATTTTTATTTTTAATTTGAATATGCTGATTATGCAAGTTCAGTGCAGAAAGGCAGAAAACTGTGCAATGGTGAAACATGCCAAGAGCAGATGATGTCAGTTGTGGTTTACAGTTTAATACGTACATTTTACTCTGACTTGTGAGCAAAATATATTTGACTAAAGTATCCTCTAACAAGTAATAAAGGTCACTGATTCTCTTCTGGTACAAATCCATTTACAAGGTATAAAGCATCAAATCCTTATTCAATATTGTTTTATTGATTTCATATTTATTGTTGTGTAAGTAATAGATTAATGGATGTGCAGAATTCAGACAATGTCATTTGTACCTTCTGAATTATTGTGTTTTTCTGAGGTGCACTATATAAATATGATTGAAATAATTCAGTTTGTTAAGAAGCACAGTCCAGCTATATCTCTAGTGTTTGCTGCATATTACCCTAATACTTACATATTTGTGTGCATCCACAAAATGATCAGGAACAGCTTTTTCTCCAACATTGGTGTGTCCGGTCCACGGCGTCATCCATAACTTGTGGGGAATATTCTCCTCCCCAACAGGAAATGGCAAAGAGCACAGCAAAAGCTGTCCATATAGTCCCTCCCAGGTTCCGCCCCCCCCAGTCATTCTCTTTGCCGCTGAACAAGCAGCATCTCCACGGAGATGGTGAAGAGTATGTGGTGTTTAGTTGTAGTTTTTTATTCTACTATCAAGAGTTTGTTATTTTAAAATAGTGCTGGTATGTACTATTTACTCTGAAACAGAAAAAGATGAAGAGTTCTGTTTGTAAGAGGAGTATGATTTTAGCAGCAGTAACTAAAATCGTTTGCTGTTCCCACACAGGACTGTTGAGATGAGATAACTTCAGTTGGGGGGAGCAGTTGGCAGACTTTTCTGCTTAAAGTATGACTAGCCATATTTCTAACAAGACTGTGTAATGCTGGAAGGCTGTCATTTTTCCCCTCATGGGGATCGGTAAGCCATTTTCTTAGTCTCAAACAGAATAAAGGGCTTAATATGGGCTATAAAACTGGTAGACACTTTTATGGGCTAGATCGATTGCTTTATTTAGGCATTTTATACAGTTTGAGGTTGAAATTCACACTTTATAACTTCGGGGAACGTTTTTTTACGTCAGGCACTGGTTTAGACACCTTCCCAGTCAGGAAGGGCCTTCTCTGTAGTAGGCAGAGCCTCATTTTTTTCGCCATTACTGCGCAGTTACTTTTGAGAGCAGTACATGCAGCTGCATGTGTGTGGGTCTGGAATTACTTGAAAAGGTTCCTAGAAGGCTTCATTTGGTATCGTATACTCCCCTGGGTTTGGTGAAGTCGCAGCAAAGGCTGGGGCTGGGACTGTAAGGGGGTTAAAACGGCTCCGGTTTCCACATTTTAAGGGTTAACAGCCTGAAATTTGGGGTGCAATGCTTTGAATGCTTTAAGACACTGTGGTGAAAATTTTGTTAAAATTGAACAATTCCTTCATAGTTTTTCACATATTCAGTTATAAAGTGTGCCCTGTTTAAAATTTAAAGAGACAGTAACGGTTTTGTTTTAAAACGGTTTTTGTACTTTATTGACAAGTTTAAGCCTGTTTAACATGTCTGTGCCTTCAGATAGACTATGTTCTGTATGTATGGAAGCCAATGTGTCTCCCCCTTCAAATATGTGTGATAATTGTGTCATAGCGTCCAAACAAAGTAAGGACAGTACTGCCACAGATAGTAAAGTTGCCCAAGATGATTCATCAGATGAAGGGAGTAGACATAGTTCTACATCATCTCCTTCTGTGTCTACACCAGTTTTGCCCACGCAGGAGACCCCTAGTACTTCTAGCGCGCCAATGCTTGTTACTATGCAACAATTGACGGCAGTAATGGATAACTCCATAGCAAATATTTTATCCAAAATGCCTGCATTTCAGAGAAAGCGCGATTGCTCTGTTTTAAACACTGTAGAGCAGGAGGGCGCTGATGATAATTGCTCTGTCATACCCTCACACCAATCTGAAGTGGCCATGAGGGAGGTTTTGTCAGATGGGGAAATTTCTGATTCAGGTAGAATTTCTCAACAGGCAGAACCTGATGTTGTGACATTTTAAATTTAAATTAGAGCATCTCCGCGCACTGCTTAAAGAGGTGCTATCTACTCTGGATGATTGTGACAATCTGGTCATCCCAGAAAAATTGTGCAAGATGGACAAGTTCTTTGAGGTCCCAGTGCACCCTGATGCTTTTCCAATACCCAAACGGGTGGCGGACATAGTGAATAAGGAGTGGGAGAAGCCAGGCATACCTTTTGTCCCTCCTCCTATATTTAAGAAATGATTTCCTATGGTCGACCCCAGAAAGGACTTATGGCAAACAGTCCCTAAGGTCGAGGGGGCAGTTTCTACACTAGCCAAACGCACTACCATTCCTATCGAGGACAATTGTGCTTTTAAAGATCCTATGGATAAAAAATTGGAGGGTTTGCTTAAAAAGATTTTTGTACAGCAAGGTTACCTCCTGCAACCTATTTTGTGTATTATTCCTGTCACTACAGCAGCATGGTCCTGGTTCGAAGAACTAGAAAAGTCGCTCAGTAGAGAGACTCCGTATGAGGAGGTTATGGACAGAATTCATGCACTTAAGTTAGCTAATTCCTTTATTTTAGATGCCGCTTTGCAGTTAGCTAGATTAGCGGCGAAAAATTCAGGGTTTGCAATTGTGGCGCGCAGAGCGCTCTGGCTAAAGTCTTGGTCAGCGGATGTATCTTCCAAGACAAAATTGCTTAATATCCCTTTCAAAGGTAAAACCCTCTGTGGGCCAGAATTGAAAGAGATTATTTCAGACATCACTGGAGGTAAGGGCCATGCCCTCCCACAAGATAGGCCTTTCAAGGCTAAGAATAAGTCTAATTTTCGTTCCTTTCGCAATTTCAGGAACGGACCGGCCTCCAACTCTGCAGCCTCTAGACAAGAGGGTATTGCTTCGCAGACCAAACCAGCTTGGAAACCGATGCAAGGCTGGAACAAGGGTAAACAGGCCAAGAAGCCTGCTGCTGCTACCAAAACAGCATGAAGGAGTAGCCCCCGATCCGGGACCGGATCTAGTAGGGGGCAGACTCTCTCTCTTCGCTCAGGCTTGGGCAAGAGATGTTCAGGATCCCTGGGCACTAGAAATAGTCTCTCAGGGTTATCTTCTAGAATTCAAGGAACTACCCCCAAGGGGAAGGTTCCACATGTCTCACTTATCTTCAAACCAAATAAAGAGACAGGCATTCTTACATTGTGTAGAAGACCTGTTAAAAATGGGAGTGATATACCCAGTTTCAACTGTGGAACAAGGACTGGGGTTTTACTCAAATCTGTTTGTAGTTCCCAAAAAAGAGGGAACCTTCAGACCAATTCTGGATTTAAAGATTCTAAACAAATTTCTCAGAGTGCCATCGTTCAAAATGGAAACTATTCGAACGATTTTACCTACAATCCAGGAGGGTCAGTTTATGACTACCGTGGATCTAAAGGATGCGTATCTACATATTCCTATCCACAAAGATCATCATCAGTTCCTAAGGTTCGCCTTTCTGGACAAACATTACCAGTTTGTGGCTCTCCCATTCGGGCTAGCCACTGCTCCAAGGATTTTCACAAAGGTACTCGGGTCCCTTCTAGCGGTTCTAAGACCAAGGGGCATTGCAGTGGCACCTTACTTGGACGACATTCTGATACAAGCGTCGTCTCTTTCAAAGGCAAAGGCTCACACAGACATCGTTCTGGCCTTTCTCAGAACTCACGGGTGGAAGGTGAACATATAAAAAAGTTCCCTGTCTCCGTCGACAAGAGTTCCTTTCTTGGGGATAATAATAGATTCTTTAGAAATGAAGATTTTCCTGACAGATGTCAGAAAGTCAAAGCTTCTAAACGCTTGTCAAGTTCTTCACTCTGTTCTACGACCTTCCATAGCTCAGTGCATGGAAGTAGTAGGGTTGATGGTTGCAGCAATGGACATAGTTCCTTTTGCGCGAATTCATCTAAGACCATTACAACTGTGCATGCTGAAACAGTGGAATGGGGACTATACAGACTTGTCTCCAGTGATCAAGTAGATCAGAAGACCAGAGACTCACTCCGTTGGTGGCTGACCCAGGATCACCTGTCCCAGGGAATGAGCTTCCGCAGACCAGAGTGGGTCATCGTCACGACCGACGCCAGTCTATTGGGCTGGGGCGCAGTCTGGGACTCCCTGAAAGCTCAGGGTCTATGGTCTCGGGAAGAGTCTCTTCTCCCGATAAACATTCTGGAACTGAGAGCGATATTCAATACTCTCAGGGCTTGGCCTCAACTAGCAAAGGCCAGATTCATAAGATTCCAATCAGAAACATGACGACTGTTGCTTACATCAATCATCAGGGGGGAACAAGGAGTTCCCTGGCGATGAGAGAAGTGACCAAAATCATAAAATGGGCGGAGGATCACTCCTGCCACCTATCTGCGATCCACATCCCAGGAGTGGAAAACTGGGAGGCGGATTATCTGAGTCGTCAGACATTCCATCCGGGTGAGTGGGAACTCCACCCGGAGGTATTTGCCCAGTTGACCCAATTATGGGGCATTCCAGACATGGATCTGATGGCGTCTCGTCAGAACTTCAAGGTTCCTTGCTACGGGTCCAGATCTAGGGATCCCAAGGCGACTCTAGTGGATGCATTAGTGGCGCCTTGGGCCTTCAACCTAGCTTATGCGTTTCCACCATTCCCTCTCATTCCCAGGCTGGTAGCCAGGATCAAACAGGAGAAGGCCTCGGTGATTTTGATAGCTCCTGCGTGGCCACGCAGGACTTGGTATGCAGACCTGTTGAATATGTCATCGGCTCCACCATGGAAGCTACCTTTGAGACAGGATCTTCTAGTACAAGGTCCATTCGAACATCCAAACCTAGTTTCTCTCCAGCTGACGGCTTGGAAATTGAACGCTTGATTTTATCTAAGCGTGGGTTTTCGGATTCTGTGATTGATACTCTGGTACAAGCCAGAAAACCTGTGACTAGAAAGATTTACCATAAAATATGGAAAAGATATATCTGTTGGTGTGAATCCAAGGGATTCTCATGGAGTAAGATTAAAATTCCTAGGATCCTTTCCTTTCTCAAGAAGGTTTGGATAAGGGATTGTCAGCGAGTTCTCTAAAGGGACACATTTCTGCTTTATCTGTCTTGTTACACAAACGACTGGCAGCTGTGCCAGATGTTCAAGCTTTTGTTCAGGCTTTGGTCAGGATCAAGCCTGTTTACAGACCTTTGACTCCTCCCTGGAGTCTAAATTTTAGTTCTTTCAGTTCTTCAAGGGGTTCCGTTTGAACCCTTACATTCCATAGATATCAAGTTGTTATCTTGGAAAGTTCTGTTTTTGGTTGCTATTTCTTCAGCTAGAAGAGTTTCTGAATTATCTGCTCTGCAGTGTAATCCGCCCTATCTGGTGTTTCATTCAGATAAGGTTGTTTTGCGTACTAAACCTGGTTTCCTTCCAAAAGTTGTTTCCAACAAGAATATTAACCAGGAAATAGTTGTGCCTTCTTTGTGCCCGAATCCAGTTTCAAAGAAGGAACGTTTGTTACACAATTTAGATGTAGTCCGTGCTTTAAAGTTCTATTTAGAAGCAACAAAGGATTTCAGACAAACGTCTTCTCTGTTTGTCGTGTATTCTGGCAAGAGGAGAGGTCAAAAAGCTACTGCTACCTCTCTTTCCTTTTGGCTGAAAAGCATCATCCGATTGGCTTATGAGACTGCCGGACGGCAGCCTCCCGAACGAATCACAGCTCACTCTACTAGGGCTGTGGCTTCCACATGGGCCTTCAAGAACGAGGCTTCTGTTGATCAGATATGTAAGGCAGCGACTTGGTCTTCTCTGCACACTTTTGCCAAATTCTACAAATTTGATACTTTTGCTTCTTCGGAGGCTATTTTTGGGAGAAAGGTTTTGCAAGCCGTGGTGCCTTCTGTTTAGGTAACCTGATTTGCTCCCTCCCTTCATCCGTGTCCTAAAGCTTTGGTATTGGTTCCCACAAGTTATGGATGACGCCATGGACCGGACACACCAATGTTGGAGAAAACAGAATTTATGCTTACCTGATAAATTACTTTCTCCAACGTTGTGTCCGGTCCACGGCCCGCCCTGGTTTTTTAATCAGGTTTGATAAATTTCTTTCTTTAACTACAGTCACCACAGCACCCTATAGTTTCTCCTTTTTTTCTCCTGTCCGTCGGGCGAAAAACTGGGGGGGGCGGAGCCTGGGAGGGACTATATGGACAGCTTTTGCTGTGCTCTTTGCCATTTCCTGTTGGGGAGGAGAATATTCCCCACAAGTTATGGATGACGCCGTGGACCGGACACACCGTTGGAGAAAGTAATTTATCAGGTAAGCATAAATTCTGTTTTTGTTGCACTTATGCCACATTTATTTCAGTCTTACTATGCAAAATGCCATATGTAGTTGTATTATTGTTTTAAAGTCCAGTAAAAGACATTAAATACATAGTTAGTGTCTCTTTCCACTCCTCAGACATTGGGCTATCCAGGAGTGGCATATGCATGTAGCTGCCAGTCACTAGCTCTGTCCAGTTCAGGACAGTCTCAGCACCTTGGTACTTTAACTTTGACCTGTTTGTGGGGGTTAACACATACTTTTTAAGGGAAATTTGAGCAATATAAAATGCTCTAACAAAGAAAAGCTTGATGGTCTTGCATTATCAAGTCAAAACAGCAGCATTTGTTGTTAATTCAGTGATAATTAAGTTATAAGTGGGACTACATTGATATTTTTGCTGTATTGTTATTTTAGACATAAGTTAATGGTTAAAACAAATACTTTTAGCAGATTAACATCATACTTGGCAGGGATAAAGCTAGACAGCTTTTTGAGACTATAAATGAAAAAAGGTTAAGGCTTTTTTTTTGTGTGCAAATGCTCACAGTCGCATACCAATTCTACACATATGTAGAGTTGATGTTATATGTTTTTGTTTTAATATAACATATATTATGTGTGTTGTGTCGTCAGCAGGAGGGCGGCTTATGTGAGGAAAGTATGACCCTGTATATATTTTACAAAAAAATTGTCTATATATATATATATATATATATATATATATATATATATATATATATATATATATATATATATATATATATATATATATATATATATATATATAAAAACACAAAACATTTTCTTCTTTGTGAAGAACATTGGAATGTGAAATATTCAGAACTACCTTTGAGTTTAGCACAGTTGGTCAAATGCGGTGTTGGGTTAGCTTGCAAGCAATGCATGTTTTTTACACCTTTCTCCATTGAAGTCTATGGGGAGAAGTTAATGCGATTGCAAAATCCGAAGTCCGCGCACATTGGGTTTTCCTCGCTAGCTAACTTTTTACTTTCAACTTGTAATACAAGCGCTAACCTGCCAGGTTAAAAGTTTACTTCAATCGATATTAGCACACAAGGGAAAAATATATTTAGTGCGCCACTTGTAAACTGTCCCTTGGGGGCCGATTTCTTATGTGGCGGGTGGACACGATTCGCTGTAGCGTATCATGTCCGCCCAACATCGATAAATGCAGACATTTATCTTATGACCGCTTCTCCTTAACTCCTGATTCCGATGAGCATACGCTGCTTAATAAATCAGCCCCTTGATATGAACGTTTTGCCAGCTACTGGATCTTTGCAGGATAATCTTAAAATCTTTCAATAATCTGAGAATTCAAACATGGGTTTCTCGAGTCTTAACCACTGAGTCAGGATGTTAGTGATGAAGCTGCCCAATCAAATAGAAAATAAAAAAGAGAGAGATAATTTTCAATATTATGCTCATCAGTGTTTGATTTAATGTTGGCAATGGTTTGATGAACTTTTACTTTTATAAAGTTGTTGGATTTTGCTACATTACAAAGATACTAAATTAATAAAATATATTCTTGCGATGTTGCTGACATTTTATAAATTAAATATTTTTTGGCTCACACAGTGTAAACAAATAAAGAAAAATAAATCACTAGAAATGAAATGAAGTCAGGGGATTAGCATCACCAAGTTAATATTTGTATCAAAATTACCTGCACACATTTATTTTTCTTAGGCACAAACATTTCCACAGTAAGCAATTACGTTGAGTCAAATAATTTAGAGTGAATTTTAATTCCTGCGAGAGGGGAAAAAAAGAGGAGACATTTAAAGAAGTGGAATGGAACGAAATTGGAAAACTTTGTCTATTGAGGCGTGACTAATGAGACGTGACAATGTGATGCCAATTATTAAGTGATCACATGAACTTACATCAGTGCTGAGACACTAGCACACGGCTAAATAAAGTAGATAATCTAAAAAAAAAAAAACATTTATAGAAGTGTTACATTTTTGACTACATAATGGAAGTAGAATAGTATTATTTCTAACTAAACATATTTTCTCCAACATAGGTGTGTCCGGTCCACGGCGTCATCCTTACTTGTGGGATATTCTCTTCCCCAACAGGAAATGGCAAAGAGCCCAGCAAAGCTGGTCACATGATCCCTCCTAGGCTCCGCCTACCCCAGTCATTCTCTTTGCCGTTGTACAGGCAACATCTCCACGGAGATGGCTTAGAGTTTTTTAGTGTTTAACTGTAGTTTTTATTATTCAATCAAGAGTTTGTTATTTTAAAATAGTGCTGGTATGTACTATTTACTCAGAAACAGAAAAGAGATGAAGATTTCTGTTTGTATGAGGAAAATGATTTTAGCACCGTAACTAAAATCCATGGCTGTTCCACACAGGACTGTTGAGAGCAATTAACTTCAGTTGGGGGAACAGTGTGCAGTCTCTTACTGCTTGAGGTATGACACATTCTAACAAGACGATGTAATGCTGGAAGCTGTCATTTTCCCTATGGGATCCGGTAAGCCATGTTTATTAAGATAGTAAATAAGGGCTTCACAAGGGCTTATTAAGACTGTAGACTTTTTCTGGGCTAAATCGATTCATTATTAACACATATTTAGCCTTGAGGAATCATTTATTCTGGGTATTTTGATATGATTATATCGGCAGGCACTGTTTTAGACACCTTATTCTTTAGGGGCTTTCCCTAATCATAGTCAGAGCCTCATTTTCGCGCCGGTATGGCGCACTTGTTTTTGAGGACAGCATGGCATGCAGCTGCATGTGTGTGGAGCTCTGATACATAGAAAAGTCTTTCTGAAGGCATCATTTGGTATCGTATTCCCCTTTGGGCTTGGTTGGGTCTCAGCAAAGCAGATTCCAGGGACTGTAAAGGGGTTAAATATAAAAACGGCTCCGGTTCCGTTATTTTAAGGGTTAAAGCTTCCAAATTTGGTGTGCAATACTTTTAAGGCTTTAAGACACTGTGGTGAAATTTTGGTGAATTTTGAACAATTCCTTCATACTTTTTCGCAATTGCAATAATAAAGTGTGTTTAGTTTAAAATTTAAAGTGACAGTAACGGTTTTATTTTAAAACGTTTTTTGTGCTTTGTTATCAAGTTTATGCCTGTTTAACATGTCTGAACTACCAGATAGATTGTGTTCTGACTGTGGGGAAACCAAGGTTCCTTCTCATTTAACTATATGTATTTTATGTCATAAAAAAATTTAGTAAAAATGATGCCCAAGATGATTCCTCAAGTGAGGGGAGTAAGCATGGTACTGCATCATCCCCTCCTTCGTCTACACCAGTCTTGCCCATACAGGAGGCCCCTAGTACATCTAGTGCGCCAATACTCCTTCCTATGCAACATTTAACGGCTGTAATGGATAATTCTATCAAAAACATTCTAGCCAATATGCCCACTTATCAGCGAAAGCGCGACTGCTCTGTTTTAGAAAATCCTGTAGAGCATGAGAACGCTGATGATATGGTTTCTGAAGGGCCCCTACACCAGTCTGGGGGGGCCAGGGAGGTTTTGTCTGAGGGAGAAATTTCAGATTCAGGAAACATTTCTCAACAAGCTGAACCTGATGTGATTACTTTTAAATTTAAGTTGGAACATCTCCGCGCTCTGCTTAAGGAGGTGTTATCCAATTTGGATGATTGTGATTATCTGGTCATTCCAGAACCACTATGTAAAATGGAAAAGTTCTTAGAGGCCCCGGGGCCCCCCGAAGCTTTTCCTATATCCAAGCGGGTGGCGTACATTGTTAGTAAAGAATGGGACAGGCCCGGTATACCTTTAGTACCTCCCCCCATATTTATAAAATTGTTTTCCTATAGTCGACCCCAGAAAGGACTGATGGCAGACAGTCCCCAAGGTCGAGGGGGCGGTTTCTACTCTACACAAGCGCGCCACTATACCCATAGAAGATAGTTGTGCTTTCCAAGATCCTATGGATAAAAAATTAGAAGGTCTGCTAAAGATGTTTGTTCAGCAAGGTTCCCTTCTACAACCAATTGCATGCATTGTCCCTGTCACTGCAGCCGCGTGTTTCTAGTTTGATGAGCTAGGAAAGGCGATTATTAGTAATTCTTCTTCTTATGAGGAGATTATGGACAGAATTCGTGCTCTTAAATTGGCTAATTCTTTCACCCTAGACGCCACCTTGCAATTGGCTAGGTTAGCGGCGAAAAAATTCTGGGTTTGCTATTGTGGCGCAGAGCGCTTTGGTTAAAATCTTGGGCAGCGGATGCGTCTTCCAAGAATTCCTTTCAAGGGGAAAACACTCTTTGGCCCTGACTTGAAAGAGATTATCTCTGATATCACTGGGGGCAAGGGCCACGCCCTTCCTCAGGATAGGTCTTTTCAAGACCAAAAATAAACCTAAGTTTCGTCCCTTTCGCAGAAACGGATCAGCCCCAAGGGCTACGTCCTCTAAGCAGGAAGGTAATACTTCTCAAGCCAATCCAGCCTGGAGACCTATGCAAGGCTGGAGCAAAGGAAAGCAGGCCAGGAAACCTGCCACTGCTACCAAGACAGCATGAAATGCGGGCCCCCGATCCGGGACCGGATCTGGTGGGGGGCAGACTCTCTCTCTTCGCTCAGGCTTGGGAAAGAGATGTTCTGGATCCTTGGGCGCTAGAAATAGTCTCCCAAGGTTATTCTCTGGAGTTCAAGGGGCTTCCTCCAAGGGGGAGGTTCCACAGGTCTCAGTTGCCCAGAGTGGGTCATTGTCACGACCGACGCCAGTCTGATGGGCTGGGGCGCGGTCTGGGGATCCCTGAAAGCTCAGGGTCTTTGGTCTCGGGTAGAATCTCTTCTACCGATGAATATTCTGGAACTGAGAGCGATATTCAATGCTCTCAAAGCTTGGCCTCAGCTAGCGAGGGCCAAGTTCATACATCAACCATCAGGGGGGAACAAGGAGTTCCCTAGCGATGGAAGAAGTGACCAAAATCATTCTATGGGCGGAGTCTCACTCCTGCCACCTGTCTGCTATCCACATCCCAGGAGTGGAATATTGGGAAGCGGATTTTCTGAGTCGTCAGACATTGCATCCGGGGGAGTGGGAACTCCATCCGGAAATCTTTGCCCAAGTCACTCAACCGTGGGGCATTCCAGACATGGATCTGATGGCCTCTCGTCAGAACTTCAGAGTTCCTTACTACGGGTACAGATCCAGGGATCCCAAGGCGGCTCTAGTGGATGCACTAGTAGCACCTTGGACCTTCAAACTAGCTTATGTGTTCCTGCCGTTTCCTCTCATCCCCAGGCTGGTAGCCAGGATCAATCAGGAGAGGGCGTCGGTGATTTTGATAGCTCCTGCGTGGCCACGCAGGACTTGGTATGCAGATCTGGTGAATATGTCATCGGCTCCACCATGGAAGCTACCTTTGAGAGACCTTCTTGTTCTAGGTCCGTTCGACCCACTCCAGCTGACTGCTTGGAGATTGAACGCTTGCTTCTCAGATTCTGTTATTAATACTCTTGTTCAGGCCTGAAAGCCTGTAACCAGAAAAATTACCACATAATTTGGTATATCTGTTGGTGTGAATCTGCAGGATTCCCTTGGGACAAGGTTAAGATTCCTAAGAGTCTATCCTTCCTTCGAGAAGGATCGGAAAAAGGATTATCTGCAAGTTCCTTGATGGGACAGATTTCTGCCTTGTCTGTGTTACTTCACAAAAAGCTGGCAGCTGTGCCAGATGTTCTAGCCTTTGTTCAGGCTCTGGTTAGAATCAAGCCTGTTTACAAAATTTTGACTCCTCCTTGGAGTCTCAACCTAGTTCTTTCAGTTCTTCAGGGGGTTCCGTTTGAACCCTTACATTCCGTTGATATTAAGTTATTATCTTGGAAAGTTTTGTTTTTGGTTGCAATTTCTTCTGCTAGAAGAGTTTCAGAATTATCTGCTCTGCAGTGTTCTTCTCCTTATCTGGTGTTCCTTGCAGATAAGGTGGTTTTGCGTACTAAACCTGGTTTTCTTCCAAAAGTTGTTTCTAACAAAAACATTAACCAGGAGATAGTTGTGCCTTCTTTGTGTCCTAATCCAGTTTCAAAGAAGGAACGTTTGTTGCACAACTTGGATGTAGTTCGTGCTCTCAAATTTTACTTAGCAGCTACTAAGGATTTCAGACAAACTTTGTCTTTGTTTGTTGTTTATTCTGGTAAACGGAGAGGTCAAAAAGCAACTTCTACCTCTCTCTCCTTCTGGATTAAAAGCATTATCCGATTGGCTTATGAGACTGCCGGACGGCAGCCTCCTGAAAGAATCACAGCTCACTCCACTAGGGCTGTGGCTTCCACATGGGCCTTCAAGAACGAGGCTTCTGTTGATCAGATATGTAAGGCAGCGACTTGGTCTTCACTGCACACTTTTTCTAAATTTTACAAATTTGATACTTTTGCTTCTTCTGAGGCTATTTTTGGGAGAAAGGTTTTGCAAGCCGTGGTGCCTTCCATTTAGGTGACCTGATTTGCTCCCTCCCTTCATCCGTGTCCTAAAGCTTTGGTATTGGTTCCCACAAGTAAGGATGACGCCGTGGACCGGACACACCTATGTTGGAGAAAACAGAATTTATGTTTACCTGATAAATTACTTTCTCCAACGGTGTGTCCGGTCCACGGCCCGCCCTGGTTTTTTTAATCAGGTCTGATAATTTATTTTCTTTAACTACAGTCACCACGGTAACATATGGTGTCTCCTATGCAAATATTCCTCCTTAACGTCGGTCGAATGACTGGGGTAGGCGGAGCCTAGGAGGGATCATGTGACCAGCTTTGCTGGGCTCTTTGCCATTTCCTGTTGGGGAAGAGAATATCCCACAAGTAAGGATGACGCCGTGGACCGGACACACCGTTGGAGAAAGTAATTTATCAGGTAAACATAAATTCTGTTTTAATAAATGTTCTTATACACAGTTACAATATTAGTAACTCTAATTTCTAAAGATTTAGAAGTTTGCTGATAGTTAAAGGACCAGTAAATACAGTAGATGTGCATGATCAACGCATGTATGATAAATAGACAATACAATAGCACCTAGGGCAGGGGTCAGCAACCTTCGGCTCCCAGATGTTTTGTAACTACATTTCCCATGATGCTCAGATAGCCTAAAGAGTGTCTCAGCATCATGGGAAATGTAGTTCCAAAACATCTGGGAGCCGAAGGTTGCTGACCCCTGACCTAGGGGTAGATTTAACATACAGCTGATGCTGCAATCTACCCCTGTAGTTTCCGGCTCGCCAGAAACTTAAGTTAAGAAGCAGCGCTCATAAGACCGCTGCTCCTTAACTCATCCGCTACCTCTGAGGTGGCGTACTGCAATAATCCCAAACAGATACGATCGGGATGATTGACACCCCCTGCTAGCAGCCAATTGGCCGCGAATGTGCAGGGTGCGGCATTGCACAAGCATTTCACAAGAAATGCTTGTGCAATGATAAATGCCGACAGCGTATGCTGCCCGCCATATAATAAATCGGCCCCCTAGTCTGAACTTCAAATGAGTAGTAGATTTTTTTAATCACAAATTTGAAAGTCATGTCTATATCCACTCCTCCTGTATCATGTGACAGCCATCAGCCAATAACAAATGCATATACATATATTCTGTGAATTCTTGCACATGCTCAGTAGGAACTGGTGACTGAAAAAGTGTAAATATAAAATGATTGTGCACAATTTGTTAATGAAATTAAAATTGGAAAGTTGTTTGAAATTGCATGTTCTATCTGAATCATAAAAGTTTAATTTTGAAAGGCAGCATTGGTGTGACAGCATGTGCTATTGTTTTGAACCTTTAGCTGTACAAATTAACATGCAAACAAGTTTTAGAAGAATTAAAGGAACTGAAAAGTCAAAATTTACACTTTCATGATTCAGAACATGATTCAGACTATTGTCATCTTATTTAGTTTGTTCTATTGGTATCCTGTGTTGAAAAGCATATTTAGGTAGGCTCATGAGCTGCAACTTATGGGAACAATCTGCTGATTGGTGGCTGCACATATGCCGTTTGTAATTGTCTCATCTGATGTGTTCAGCTAGCTCACAGCAGTCTTACAGGATACTAAGAGAAAGAAGCAAATTTGATAGTGAAAAAAATTGGAAACTTTTTTTTTTAAAATTGTATGCTCTTTCAGAATCTAAAAAGTAAAATGTGGGATTGCATATCACTTTAAGCTAAAAGATTACAGGTTATGGGTACTGAATTGGTGCATCCATTGTGTTTGTTTACAAGCACTCACCATTTTTATTTTCTTTTGGATTTTAATATATTGGAATAATTAGATCCTAAAGGCTGATACATTTACACTAAGGAGATCCTAAGGCATTTAAAGTGAAGGTAAACAAAAAGGTTCTATTCTAAATAAATTAACATATCAACCCAAATAAATATCACTTTCATTCATCAAAACCTCTAAATCTTTATATTACCTTCGATATCCTATATTATTTTCATCAACTTGGCTATCCGAAAATCAACCCGTAAATTTATTTTTTCTTATAAACAACGATCACGTTGTTCATCCATCCAATTGATTCTTTGGCCGTTAGGCGGCCGTCAATTTACGTCATCCTGGTATGTTTCGACATGCGCATGCGTAACATTTTTTACATCGCAGTTCCCAAGCGCGCGTTCACGTTTCGTGCATGCGCATTATCAACTAGTTATTGTAGGCATAGTTTTGACCGCAGCAGAAAAATGGTGCGCATGCGCGGTTTATCGAGGCTCGATGTGCACGAGCTGAATAGATAAGTATAGAGCGGGTGGGACCGCTCTATACGTCATATTATCCGAAACCAGGAAATAGTGAATGGGAGGAACATCGGAAGGGAACCGTAAGACAAATATAGATATAAAATTACATAAAACAATAAAAATTTTTTTTAAAAAAAGCTAGTGACTTGATTTAAGTTATTGAAAGGAATATAAATATGATTGATGGCTGCAAAAACTTTACCTTCACTTTAAACACAAAAATCCTTATTTCAAACCGTATGGCAGTTTGAAAACAATTGGCTAGATTGCGAGTTTTGCATTATGAGGGGTGCGGTAATAACTTGTACGTTATTGTCACCGCTCACTTACCTACAGCGCTGGTATTACAGGTTTATAAAAACCCGGCTTTTACAGGTGAAAAGTGAGCGTAGAGCAAAATTGAGCTCCATACCGCACTCCAATACCAGCGCTGCTGAAAGCTGCGGTGAGCTGCTTTTACGTGCTCGTGCACGATTTCCCCATAGATATCTATGGGGAGAGATGGTTGAAAAAAGCCTAACACCTGCAAAAAAGCAGTGTAAAGCTCCGTAACGCAGCCTCATTGATTCCTATGGGGAAACAAAATTTATGTTTACACCTAACACCCTAACGTGAACCCCGAGTCTAAACACCCCTAATCTTACACTTATTAACCCCTAATCTGCCGCCCCAACATCGCTGACACCTACATTATACTTATTAACCCCTAATCTGCCGCTCCGGACATCGCCGCCACCTACCTACATTTATGAACCCCTAATCTGCCGCCCCCAACGTCGCTGCCACTATACTAAAGTTATTAACCCCTAAACCTAAACCTAACCCTAACCCAAATATAATTAAAATAAATCTAAGTAAAACCTACTATTAATAACTAAATAATTCCTATTTAAAACTAAATAATTACCTACAGTATAAAATAAACCCTAAGATAGCTACAATATAACTAATAGTTACATTGTATCTATTATCTGTATTATTTTACAACGGTTTGTATTTATTTTTACTAGGTAGAATAGTTACTAAATAGTTATTAACTATTTACTAGCTACCTAGCTAAAATAAATACAAATTTACCTGTAAAATAAAACATTACCTGCCTTACAATAAAACCTAACCTTACACTACAATGAAATAAATTACATAAATTAAATACAATTACCTAAATTACACAAAATAAAAAAAGAAATGATCAGATATTTAAACTAATTACACCTAATCTAATAGCCCTATCAAAATAAAAAAGCCCCCCCAAATAAAAATAAAAACCTAGCCTAAACTACCTATAAACTACCAATAGCCCTTAAAAGGGCCTTTTGCCCAACAGTAAAACCCACCACCCACACAACCAACCCCCCAAATAAAATCCTAACTAAAAAAACCTAAGCTCCCCATTGCCCTTTAAAGGGCATTTGGATGGGCATTGCCCTTTAAAGGGAATTTAGCTCTTTTTCAAGTGCCCAAACCCTAATCTGAAAAATAAAACCCACCAAATAAACCCTTAAAAAAACCTAACCCTAACCCCCGAAGATCCACTTACAGTTTTGAAGACCGGACATCCATCCTCAACGAATCCAGGAGAAGTCTTCATCCAAGCGGCAAGAAGTCCTCAACGAAGCCTTGAAAAGTCTTCATCCAAGCCAGCAGAAGTGGTCCTCCAGACGGGCAGAAGCAGCTCCATCTTCAAGACATCCGGCACGGAGCATCCTCTTCTGTAGAAGTCTTCTTGCAGAATGAAGGTTCTTTTAAATAACGTCATCCTTGAATTCTGATTGGCTGATAGAATTCTATCAGTCAATCGGAATTAAAGATGAAAAAATCTTATTGGCTTTAATAAATTTAGTATAGTGGCGGCGACGTTGGGGGCGGCAGATTATGGGTTAATAACTTTAATGTAGGTTTCGGCGGACGATGTCAGGGACAGCAGATTAGGGGTTAATAATATTTCACTAGTGTTTACGATGCAGGAGTGCGGCGGTTTAGGGGTTAATATGTTTATTCTAGTGGCGGCGATGTTGGGAGCGGCAGATTAGGGGTTAATAATTTTATTTTAGTTAGTGCGGCGGTTTAGGGGTTAATATGTAGCTTATGGGTGTTGGTGTACTTTTTAGCACTTAAGTTATGAGTTTTATGTTACAGCTTTGTAGCGTAAAACCCATAACTACTGACTTTCAGTTTATGGTATGGATCTTGGCGGTATAGGCTGTACCGATCACTTTTTGGCCTCCCAGGCAGACTCGTAATACCGGCGCTATGGAAGTCCCATTGAAAAAAAATTTTACGCAAATTGCGTAAGTTAATTTGCATTACGGCCAAAAAAGTGTGCGGTACAGAAAGTGCAAGACTAGTAATAGCAGCGATAGTGAAAAAGAGCCATAACGTTGCTTTTTCACTCATACCGCAAAACTCATAATCTAGCCGAATGATAGCTAACAGAAGTGTACGGTTTCAGCACAAGCAGTCTCTGTTGTAACTATGATGAGAGCTAATTTGTTAATCTATCTATTCTTTTTCTTTATTTGTTGTTATTGTAAAATGGCATATGGCAGAACAAACTGTTTGTATGGCACAGAGGTTAGAGTAACTTTAGGTACCTCATTCCTGTTTTAAAATTCACAGGATGAAAACAGTGGGGAGTGCTTATTATCATTTCTCAAACAGTTCTACAGATATTCAACCAATATAAAATAAACAAAAAAAACCCTTTATGAAATTACACAAGTGGAGCACTATTTTACGTTTTCGCTATAGTTAAAACTCTGCTAGGATTTTCATTTTTGTGCTAGTTGGGTTGCGTTGGTATTACAAGTTGAAAATAAATTGTTTTTTCTCCAGCGGTTACCCGATGGGCTCAAGAAGTTGAAATTGAAAAATCACAACCACGTTCATGCATTCCCCCATAGAAGTTAATGGAAGTTGGAAAAAAAGACCCCATTCTCTTTCGCAAACACCATCACATATTCTCAATAGCGCTAACCCTACATGAAACTATGAATATTTCATTTTCCATTGTTCTTTACGTAACAGAATATGTTCTATTTATTCATAAATAAATATTTCTACATATATCTGATGTTTTTTTTTTAATAAATATTTACAGTAAAACATAGTTAACAGTTTTATTAAATATGAATATTTCATAAATATGTTTTTACATGTTTTCAGCTACTTAAAGTGAATGTAAAGTTGAATGAATGAGTGCCCGGGTTTTAAAAATACTATTAAAAACAGGGGCACTTTTTCATTAAACTTTACATTGCAGCGTTTTTTTTTTTTAATACTTACCTTTTTCTTTAGCAAAAACAGACCGCGATCCTCAACCCGCAGCGCTTCTGTACTTTCCTCAGCAATAATGAAACCGGCTTCCTCCAATCATGGCGTGCACCACAGAGCGTCCGTCTCGTGAGGCCACGGCGTGATTGGAGGAAGTCGGTTTCATCATTGATGTGCTAAGTACAGAGGAGCTGCATTGTAACGTTTAATGAATGAAGGTGTCCCTGTTTTTAATATTATTTTTAAAAACCGGGCACTCATTCATTCAACTTTACATTCACTTTAATGGGAAATGGCTCCAATGCACTTATATATATGTCTATATATGTATGTATACAAATTAATGTGTTTATATGTCTGTAAATACATATATACACATATAAATACATTAATACATATGCACACACACACATATATATATATATATATATATATATATATATATATATTTATACATACATACATATACATCTTTAGCAATGTATATGTATGTATCTCTTTTTTTCTAACACCCGCTATCTCATATCTTTAAGCCCTTTGATGTGTTTTGTGCAACTTTTTAGTTTTGGAAAACAGTTAACCACAGCTCTGAAATTGCGGTAATAATTGTAGCGCTCAACTTGTAATATCAGCGCAATTAAAAAGGAGCGCAAACGATCCTGAAAACCCTTGTTTATGCTCCACTTGTAAACTAGCCCATAATGTAACGAGTGTTCCCCGCCACCATGTATAAAATAAAAAAAAGAAATTGAAATAGATTAGTTGTTTATAAGCAGAAAGTGCAAAAAGAAAATGCTGTAATGTGTTAGAACATTTTATTATTACACTATTATTTGCATATAACCATGTGCTAATCCCTGCAAATAGGATCAATATATAGTCAATGTAAGCTCTTGAACAGCGATGCACTGCTGAGACCTAGCTAAACACATCATGTGAGTCAATGACAAGAGGCATATGTGCATAGTTCGCAATCACCTACTTGTTTCCAGTAGTGCATTCCTGCTCCTCAGCCTACCTAGGTATGCTTTTCAACAATGGATGCTAAGAGAACAAAATACATCTGATAATAGATGTAATTTGAAAGGTCTACTAAAATTGCATGCTCTATCTGAACCATGAAGGTTTAATTTTGACTTTCATGTTTCTTTAAAGCTTAAACACAGCTGTAGCCAGGACTTTCCTGTTTTTTGTTTTTTTAAGGGAGAGAACTTGAAATGAAGGCAGTTTAACTTAAATATGCCCACATGTCAAACCCATCCCATAAAAACCCCTCACACACCCCATCCCCATTAAAAAGTCTCCTAGAGATAACAGTAGACACATTGTAACTACAAGATTTTTCTGCAGCCTTGCAATAAACTAAAATACTGGTCAAGTTTCAAAATACATTATTTCCAAGTTTGCTGCAACTGTTTTTAGTAGCCAAATTGCACCTAGCACTGCCTTAGTTGGAAGAGTCAATATGGATGTTTTTCTGGCTAGCCGCATGTGTGCAATATCTTTATTGTTTTTGCAGTTTATTTTATCATCTCTGCTTAAGCCAAATTGTGGTAGATTTGTGCAGGGTTAGGCTTGTAAAACAGGAGAAATGGAAACAAATAAAAGTATATTGCATAGTTATTTTCCATTAGAGCATGCCATTTTATCTTCTGCAAAAAAGTTAAATACATAGTTAAAGTGCCACTTGGAAACCACAGAGTGCATACTGAGCCAATCATCATCAGCAGTCGCACAGCTGGATTGTGCAACTGCCAATGCTGATTGGTTTATCTATTTGCAGGGGTTAACACATTGCTTGATCCTTAGTGCTAACGAATAAGAGCATGTAATTTCATTCAATATATTTAAACATTTTATATTCAAATCACAAATTGCTTTCTTTCCTTTTAAAGGAACCTTGCCCTACTATTTAATTCACTTATGCTCTTTCTCTTTTAATTTTCTCTACAAAATTTCCATTCCCTTTATTATCTTTCTCTCTGTTCACCTGTGTGCATCTTAAAAGGATAAAGTTACTAACTTGAGAACGTTATATTGTTTTAATATCCTGCACATAAAAAGCACACCTGCTTGGCCCAGAGCTGGAACAGTCTGCCGTGCGAGAGCCATGCCTCAGTTGGCAGCGCATCAATATCTCCTGTCAAATGCTAGTGACACGCCGTGCTTGGCATGATACCACTCAGGGTACGTGGAAAGCTTTCCACTTTAAATGAGATGTGAATTCTCCCAAAGGACGCTCCCTTGCATGTAAACAATTCTTGGATGCTAGAAGATAGAAATTGATAGCTGTCCTGGAGTGTTTCATGCATTTGGCATACAATAAAAGACAATCGGGAGAACAGGAGTTTTTTTTGTTGTTGCCCTTTTCTAGAGAATAATCTGTAAGATGTCAAGGAACTTAGTAAATATTTTTAATCTTGCTTTTAAAATGTCATTTAAAAGTTTTATCTTTGGAGTTGTTAACTCTTGACTGCTGAAGAGGATTGAGCAATTTGTTGCTGTTTTTTGTTCTCAATATTCTTTTTATTGAAAAAATGACAATATTACAATACAACAAATAACAAAATGACAGAAAGTTATAGTAACGCGTTTGTCGTGTGTGATTCCAATACAGTTTTCTCATAGTACAGTTACATATTGTTTTTAATTTAACAAGAATGCTGCTAGACTCTCCGCAAAATCCATAGTTTTCCCTTAGTCCATGCCCTTATTCGTAGATTCCGTTCAGAAGGCCACAGTTCACAATTGGTTCACTATTAGAGTTAAAGAGCCTAGTTCGACTCAATCATGGGATTAGGGTAACAAGTAATCTCTTCAGGTGTAGGTCATTAACAGGATTTGAAACATTTACCTTATTCATTTCAACATATAGGCATACATATAACCCTTTATCAACGCCTAGTATTGTTTGTCACTATGTTGCATAGTCCAATCACTCCCTCCAAATTATAAGTGTTTTAACTAGGGCTTAGCTGTTTATTCCCATCTCCTACTGCTTTATCAGCTTTTGCTAGGTAGTTTGTTTCCCAGTAGAACAACATATCTGCATAAAAGTCTAACTTATCCATAGTATAGTAAAAATATCTCTCTAGTTTTAGATTAGTGTGCATCTGAGTAACCCACATATTCAGGGTCGGAGTGGACACTGATTTCCATAATCGTGGCACTATTTGTTTGGCGCTACAAATTGCTTAATGTAAAAGTGCAGTGTGTTGCTTGGAGGGTAATTTGGGTAATGTGTGAAATAAGTAGGTCAAAGGATCTAAATTAAACTTGGACCCCAAAATTTCTTGTACTGTGATATGTATGTCCTGCCAGAACTTCTCTATCTTTGGACTCGTCCACCATAAGTGATATGGTGTTTCTTTCTCCGCATATTTACGCCAGCACCTATCAGAGGTTTGTGGAAAAATATATGTTTATATAGTATAACATCTCGTGGTGGAGCTTGGTCCAGAGGCCTGGGTCTCAAGGCTCTGTGAGCTCTATCCAGATGCGTTTACTATCAATATTAATAACAATAGCAAACAGATGTTGGTAGTTTAAATATCCTGGTGCACAGTATGTGTATATTGATTCTGGCTCTGCGGTAATAACTTTGGTCAGAGGTCACTTCTCTTGTGAAGCACTATTCACATTCCTTATTATGGAGCAGTCTATACACTGGGCTATCCGGGTGGGTGATAAGTGTCAGAACACAAGCTTCCAGCTATCATATGCAATACTTTCAGCAGATTGAATACATAATTGGGCTCCATGTACGAAGCAGCGAAAGCTGCTCAGGAGCCTTTTCGGGGCAGGTTCGCATATGCGAGCCTGCTTCCCGCAATGTAAGAAGCAGCGGTCATTAGACCGCTGCTTCCTACACCCTACGCCACCTCTTAGGTGGCGAAGCAAAATCACAGAGAGCATGCTCGCTCTCGGTGATTGACAGCCCCTTCAGTCGCGGGATTGGGGCGGGCATTACACACTCCTATCAGAGGCTTGTGGAAAAATATATGTTTATATAGTATAACATCTCGTGGTGGAGCTTGGTCCAGAGGCCTGGGTCTCAAGGCTCTGTGAGCTCTATCCAGATGCGTTTACTATCAATATTAATAACAATAGCAAACAGATGTTGGTAGTTTAAATATCCTGGTGCACAGTATGTGTATATTGATTCTGGCTCTGCGGTAATAACTTTGGTCAGAGGTCACTTCTCTTGTGAAGCACTATTCACATTCCTTATTATGGAGCAGTCTATACACTGGGCTATCCGGGTGGGTGATAAGTGTCAGAACACAAGCTTCCAGCTATCATATGCAATACTTTCAGCAGATTGAATACATAATTGGGCTCCATGTACGAAGCAGCGAAAGCTGCTCAGGAGCCTTTTCGGGGCAGGTTCGCATATGCGAGCCTGCTTCCCGCAATGTAAGAAGCAGCGGTCATTAGACCGCTGCTTCCTACACCCTACGCCACCTCTTAGGTGGCGAAGCAAAATCACAGAGAGCACGCTCGCTCTCGGTGATTGACAGCCCCTTCAGTCGCGGGATTAGTCGCACGATTGAAGGGGCGGGCATTACACACTCCGATGAGTGTGTAATGGTACATACGGGCAAGCGGATCAATAGATCCGCTGCCCGTGTGTAGCGGAGGCGGGCGGACAGCTTCGCGAGTTAAGAAGCTGTCCGCCCGCCTCTTAGTACATGGCGCCCATAATTGTATACGTGAGCATTTGCATCATGTCCAGAACTATCGTGTAACAAGCACAGCAGGTCTTCTTCATATGAAGCGTTCTGTTTTAAAAACTGATTATTTCCTATTAGGTATATCAATGAGGCTGTGATTATATGTGGTAACACCTAATGGTGCTTCAGCTTGCTCCGTGTCTATACATAAGTATCATCTATAAAGTTGCTTGTCCACAGGTACTCCACAGATTATTAGCCTCATACTGTCTGTCAAGGCTTTAAGATGGCGGCGTTAAGTAGGCCCCGTTACGGAGCAGTATTAGAGAGTCTGTGTATCAATGCTTCGTTTTTAAACTGCCCCTCCTGGTAGTTAAACTTATCGATCTGTGCCATGTAATATTTGTGATAAACATTGATATCGGCTTTTTACTCACGGTAATCTTCTGCCAGATTGCTTGTCAGCGTGATCTGCGTATGTTGCTAGCCCCTTACAGCCTGTTAGGGCTTCAAGATGGTGGCTGTCCCATAGGCCCTGTTCTGGAGCAATGTGCAAAAACAAATATCTGTAAGTTCTACGGTCTCTTTAGCCCCTCACATCTGTTCCTGAGTGGTTTGTATGCTTCCTATAGCAATTTTGCAGGGTATTTGGCCCCTGTTATCAGTATCGTGAGAGTCCAACCTTGGAGCTCACCTAAGGTGCGGCCATTCCTCCCTGATGCCGGCTCTGCCCCTGTTGCTGTTTTTTTAGTACACATTATATGATATTTACAACTAAAGGGTTATTGTCAGCAGAGGTTAGATATCTCTCTTATAGTTTATTGATATTTGATT